>NW_015183640.1:0-498 GCF_001447785.1 Gekko japonicus
CTCTTATGTTCTTATGTTCTTAACTGGGCAAGTCCAGGAGGAGGAGGAGGGTGAAAAGGGCTCAGCTGAAGGTGGTAGGACTTGGAGAGCAGCCAGACTGGCTTGAGCTCTCTACAGTGGGATTCCCCTGGACTGGGAAAGTGGTGTTTCTGGCTAAGAGGATAGCTTAGCTACTGCCAGCATTGACCCTATCAGAAGATGAAGTGGCCACAGCTACCAAGAACAGGTAAAGGAGGGGAAGTAGCCCTAAGAACCTGGGTGAAAGCAGGTGGAGGTAATCAGGGACAAACCAGCCAGGCTGCAGAGCAAATGTTAACCTTGGAAACTGCTGACTTGAACTCAGCTAATCAATAAAAAGGGCAAGTCTGGCATCTCTTCAGTGTTGACTCATCTTTGACAATGTTGCTACACCATGGTACACCCCTGGAGGTATAGGGCCACTGGACACAGGGTCATCTCAGTCATCTCACTGCTGATATGAAGAATAAAGGTAACCAT
>NW_015183641.1:0-525 GCF_001447785.1 Gekko japonicus
CCAAAGCACATTGGGCAATGTTTTGGCTGCCACACAATGCACTTAAGGCACATTCAGTTTTTTGGGTAGCTGTGCATTGCTGGACGTCATTTCTGCCCATCACCCAGACAGCTCCTGGGGGATACCGGTCATCTCTAACACTATCTGAGGGCCAAACAACTGATGATACAGGAGACCTGCAGGAGATCTCCCAAATTCAGAACAAGTCCAGGGGGCTCCATATGTGAAGGCAGGGGTGGTTCATTCCTTCCCTGCTGTGTACCCTTTCCAATCAAGGAAACCTGCTATCAGCCCTGCAATGAGAAAAGTGCTACTACTTGTCCTATGTCTGTATTCTTCTCCAACGGGGCAAACAGCAGCCTGATGGCAATATTTTGATCAGGGGTGGGGATGGAGGGGGGGGGGGGGTTGAACATCCCCTGCTGCTCCTTAAAGAAAGAGCAGGACAAGAGTCATTAAAATAATGTCATAGATGTGTGGTTTTTTTAAAAAAGAGGCCATCAGGAAATCAAACCAAAGATTTCC
>NW_015183642.1:0-494 GCF_001447785.1 Gekko japonicus
GTATGCAAACCTTAAAGGTGTATAATATAAGACTACATAAAGTATTATAGCAATAGTGCTATATGATTTTTCAAAAATAAATTGTTATCTCTCATTCTATGGCACCACCTATTAGAATAATTATAGTGTAGTCTCAATACAGATTATAAGACAATTTATGTAGGTAAGCTTGTATAAGATGTCACCAATTGAGCTTGTCTCAAAGCTCAGTTTTTGAACCACACAGTATACATTTGGTAGGCTTGCTTAGGAACTATAAAGATGGTCCTTAGCCCTTTGATTCCATTGATTCCTGCAAAAGGTAAAGTGGTTTAGTTCACCTTAAAAGTAACAAGGGATTGGTTACAGCTTATAAATAAATGAAGCTTTTAGTTAAATAAGAGTTATCAAAACCATAAAATAATTAAACTCTTCTTCTTTTTATCCTAGTTGATTTAACATAAATTTGAATGTATTTCCCATATATTAAATAAGTATGGTTATATTCACCATAT
>NW_015183643.1:0-480 GCF_001447785.1 Gekko japonicus
ATGGCACCTGGGCAACAGTCTTGATCTGTTGTGTGGGAATTGGTAGCAGAAAAAGAAAGGCACTCTGCATATGCTCAGAGGTTATATTTTCACTGTGCTGCGGCCGAACCATGGAACTGAAAACAGCTTCTGGCAGTAAACTCTGTACCCCAAAGTCACACCTGTATTGTAAACCGCAGGAAGGTCAAAATGTGTTCATGAATCAAGTCTCTCTCTCTGTCCAGAAAGTGAGTAACATAGCAAATACATTGAGAATGCAGTCCTATACACTGTGTCTGCTCAGAAGGAAGCAGTGATGCTAAAATGATCCTTACTCGCAAGTATGTGTGCATAGGATCGCACCCCTGTCACTGCTTTTCAATTGTGCATGCAGAGAGAGAAGATCTGAAATACGCTTTCCATGGGCCAAATCAGCCTTGGAACCAGCTATGTCTTGACTCCCGAAAAGTCACTACCTCCAATGTTCCCTCTAAGCTGTGG
>NW_015183644.1:0-492 GCF_001447785.1 Gekko japonicus
AAATCCAATCTCTTCTCTTCTTCTTAATATCCCCCCTCATTTATACTATCTACACACACATCTAGCAAGTTACGCTAAGTATGGATTGTGTGAGTAAATGAGAATAGAGATAATCAATGAGATCCTCAAGACACCATTTGTAGGTAGGCAGCTTTTCTCAGGCTCTGTGATATGGATATGTAGGAGGGGATATACCTTGGTGCTGGTCTGCTTAGTGGTTAAAAAGGAAAGATGGCTCAGACCAATTTTGAACACATCCAAAAATGTAAACACTGTGAGAAGTCATGAACATTATGGCTGACAATCCCAGGCAATAAAACAGGGCAGAGTTACATGAAACAGCCTTATACCAAATCAGACCCTTGGTCCATCAAGGTCTGGATTGTCTACTCAGACGGGAAGCTGCTCTCCGGTGTCTCAGGTGGAGGTATTTCACATCACCTAGCGCTGGATCATTTTAGCAGAGATGACAGGGATTGAACCTGGAACCTT
>NW_015183645.1:0-482 GCF_001447785.1 Gekko japonicus
TCAAAGGACTGTGTGATCACGCAACTGTGTGCCAAATTCCTCCGGGGGAAATGGCCTCGCTTCCCGCCCCGTGCTATCTCGCACGTGTGACCGCCACCTTTGAGTGCCTGAATTGAGTATAATATGAGATTATCCATGGAGCTTACTTGCATTTTGCTAAGACAGGCCATTAAAGAACTTGTCCAGGGGCAGCCCCCCTGCACCCACCACAGCGGCTGGGACAGGCTTCAGTGGTGGGGAGAGCGGGAAATGAGATATGGCACTGGAGAGAGACTCTGAGGCAGCTGGAAGAAGCAGTGTGGGACAAGAGCCTGCCAAGCAGAACCCAGCCGGGCCCAACATGGCCGCCAGCAAGGCTGTGACAAGACACTTGGATGAGGGAATGGTGACCTGAGGCACCCTGGAGCTGGGTGATGCCCATGAGCTGCGGGAGAGTGGCAACAGCCAGAAACCAGCAGCTAGTGTTGCCAGTAGGGTTGCCA
>NW_015183646.1:0-394 GCF_001447785.1 Gekko japonicus
GCAGTTATGTAAATACTTCAATTACTTATGAAAATTTAATAAAACTATAAATAAATTTAAAAAAACAGGTATAGCTTGGCCATAAACCTTGGCAGGTACAGGTTGCTATGAAGACATACAGTGAAAAAGAGGCGGGGGGGAGAGTTAGGATTATCACGTCTCCCCTGGCCACTGCCAGGAGATAGGGAAGTAGGGTTGCCAGATCCAGGCTGGAAAATTCCTGGAGATTTGGGGATGGAGCCTGGGGAGGACAGGGACCTCAGTGTGGTCCAAGGCCATAGACTCCACCCTCTAAAGCATGCATTTTCTCCAGGGGAGCTGATCTCTGTAGTCAAGGTGTGCACATGTATTCCAACGGTCAGAGTCCCAGTCAAATCACTCTTTGCACACACTT
>NW_015183647.1:0-485 GCF_001447785.1 Gekko japonicus
TTTGGATGATACATCGCACTGAATAACTTTTTGCAAGTTGGAGGGATAACCCCGAGGGATTCGCCCCCCTTTTGGATGAAAGAAGCGGCCGTGAAAAGTTTTTGGGGAGCTCTGAATGATAAGCAAAATGGGGTAAGAGACATTCTACTGCTGAAAGTTTATTATGCCCCTTAAAAAATACAAGTGACTCTGGAGAGGTGCACACCAGACAGAGCGCATAAGGATCCCAAGAAATGACCTAGCGAATGCAAGTACAAACGTGAGTGAAGCTATGATCCAGCAAACAATTGATAAATCGTTACTAGTAAAGCAGCCCCAAACAAGCGGAAGGGGGAGGGGAATGCCCGATCCTGAAATGACTGAGTTTAAAGTGGGAGGCTGAAAGGGCGGCCTGAAGAAAGCGAGGAGCAAGTTGAAGTGCAGGAGGAAGAACAGGAGAGAGAGCTACAGACTATGCAAACGCTGCTTGCAAAGGAAGAAATAAA
>NW_015183648.1:0-486 GCF_001447785.1 Gekko japonicus
TGTACAGCTGAGGGAGGCTAGTGAAGTTATGTGCCCAGCCAGGTCCGTGAGCCGTACCAGCATTCTCTGGCCCTGGTCACACGGAGCATTGGCCGCGCTGAAGGCACGATTCTCCCACGGAGTTTTCCAGCATGATCATACCGGAACATCTGGGAGGTGTAGCGCTCCTGTGGCGAACCTGTGGCGTCTCGCCGAAGGTGCGCATTTAAAAAGTACCTGGGACGACCTACTGGCAAATGGTTTGCCACGGGCTGCATGCGGATTCCCCCGGCGTGATCGCGCCTGCGCGCAGCTTTCTTTCCCGTCGTCCTGTTTGCTGCGGTGGCAAAGGAGGAAGCTGCCGTCGCGTCTGAACGCATAATCGCGGATCAAACTGCGACGGCGCAAATAGCCATGCCTCCCCCCACCCACCCCCAGCGTTATCCGGCCCATGTGACCGGGGCCTCTGTTGATAGAAACTACTGTGTGCAATGTTCCCTCTAAGCT
>NW_015183649.1:0-491 GCF_001447785.1 Gekko japonicus
CATCAGTTCAAACTCCATGGGAACTTCCACTGTCATGCAGACCCAGCTTGGCTTCATTTAACAGGACGGAGATTGAGCGGCAAGCGCTGTTCGCACAGTGTTTCACTGATCTGGTCATTCAGACCATGATGGTGGCCCAGAGAAGCTCCACTTCTAGAATTTACAACAGTTTTTGGAAGGCTTTTGTCAGATGGTATAAGAGCAAGCACTCTGCATTGCCAGGTAGGTGCTCTGAGCACTGTACTTTCATCAGTTAGTGGTGCACCACTCTCCAGGCACCCAGCAGCGAAGAGATTTCTGAAGGGAGTTACTTTGTCTCAGCCCCCTGCAGTGCATAGGTTTCCCTCTTAGAGATTTCATGTCATTCTTCAGGCTCTAACCAATCCTTCATTTGAGCCTCTGAGGGAGGTTTCCCTGAAGCTCCTTACCCTGAAGGTATTTTTCCTGGTAGCTGTTGCATCAGCAAGACAAGTCTCAGAGATAGGTGTTCT
>NW_015183650.1:0-484 GCF_001447785.1 Gekko japonicus
AGGGAGCACTGGTCTCAAGTGAAGGGAAGTGGGTGCATTCAATCCGGCCTCCCCACGCCACACGTACGAGTTGGAGGACGGGTGCAGACAGGTCTAAACCTACGGCCGCCGACTCTGACTCCCTAAATTCTTGGAGATTTGGGTGGGTGGAGTACGAAGAGGGTGTGATTTCGGGAGGGGACGAAGCTCCGCAGGATATAATGCCATAAATTCCATACAGTCCACCCTCAAAAGCAGCCGTTTTCTCCAGGGGGAATTATCTTACCCAGCTGGAGATCAGTTATCATTCCAGGAGATCTCCAGCCACCAACTGGAGGTTGGCATCCCTACCTGTACCACAGGGGCTTGTGGCAGACAGGCTCCTTTGCTTGCACAGAGGGACAACGTTCAGTCCCCCAACGGTGTGCTCTGGAGATGAACTCGGGCAAACCCCCATGCTGTGCCAACCTCAGCCGCAGAGCCATTAGCTGCGGCCGAGAACCAT
>NW_015183651.1:0-498 GCF_001447785.1 Gekko japonicus
GGAACAAATGCTAGATGCAGAATCATCCATAATGATAGCATTTCTGGGTAAAGACCCAGAAGTGACATCACTCCTCCTGCACTACTCTAGGGATTCTCCCAATATCTGTGGTAAAGACCATAGAGTTTGGGGATATTCCTAAAGTGTTGTGGACACCACGACCAGAAGTGACGTCTCCACTAGTGTTCCCTCTAAGCTGAGTCAGTGTGAGCCAGATCTCAGTTTTTCAGCTTCTGGCTCACACATTTTTGTCTCAGCTCAGGAAAAGGATGGCTCCAGAGCAAACTAATTTATGCAGCAGCCAAATCGCTCGCTCACAACTTTAATGACAGTCGCTCAAAAAGTAGAATGTTTGCTCACAAGACTCCACAGCTTAGAGGGAGCATTGGTCTCCACACCTGCGATATCATCTGTCTACCATTTTCTGAGAGGGCGGGAGGTTGCCCATCATTTCAGATAATCTGGTAAACCTAGCCTCAGTTAATAATTTATTTATTC
>NW_015183652.1:0-477 GCF_001447785.1 Gekko japonicus
ATTCCCCCCGAAATGACCTCTGCTGGTTGGAGATTTTCCCCTGTGTGGGTTTCAGGACTAATAATCAAAGATCCATGGGGAAAACACAAAAGAAAAACCAAGTAGCATGGGGGGGGGGTATTTGTGAAAGCTTGTTTTTGCCAAGACACTTGGGGCTGAGTCACATATATTCATCACTTGTTAACAACAGTATCACAACTAGTGAGCTGCGCATACAGGTTTTGGAGTATTAACTAATTAAGAAATACGAGGAATCAGCTCCAGCGGGTTTCAAATTAGTACCCTGAAACACTCAGAATATAGAACACCACAATGCAAGTTTAGCAGAGAGAAAGCATATAATGTGAGCTCTACAGTACTACAAATATCTCAGCGCTTTACCTTGAACCCCACTAGTGGTGATCCAGGACCAGGAGGCAATGAGAGGCCTCACTTATGCCTATCACTTCTTCCCACATGCTGCTTTGTTGTTCAGTC
>NW_015183653.1:0-489 GCF_001447785.1 Gekko japonicus
TTTTGTAAGGCATATCAAGAATCTGTAGATAGGCCATCATATTCTGTTACCCTTCAAACACTGGGAACAGCCAGTATAGTCTCTGGCATGGATTCATCCCCAGGATGCCAGGTAGCGTTAGTGTTACCCACAGCAATCTTCATGCATGTATGGTGCACATACACACACACACACACACACACACACACAGAGAGAGAGAGAGAGAGAGAGGTTGTACATCACCTGGGAGTGGCCTCTGAAAAGGAAACCTACCAGACTTTAAGTGCAGACACTGAATGTACACACACAGGCCTTTGGGCACATTCGCTGCATTTCCATAAAAGGGGTTGTTGTGATCCCTGAATTCTGCACAATTTTACACTTTTGGATCCCTCTTCCCATTTGCACCAGCAACATAACCACCCACGGAAGAGATGACAGCATCCACTTGCTCATGGTCAGGCAGCCATGCAGGGGCTGTTTGGTGTAGTGGCTGAGAGCGCAGACTGT
>NW_015183654.1:0-484 GCF_001447785.1 Gekko japonicus
TTGCGGCCAAGTGGAGCCTGCCTGGGAGGAAAAAGATGCCAGATGGGCATGCCTGTGGTTCAATGGTGGAGCATCTACATTGCATGCAGAAGGTCTCAGGTTCAAGCCCCCAACACCTCCTTTTAAAAGGATCAGGTGATGTGAAAGATCTATACCTGAAGAAGAGTAGGTTTTTATACACTGCTTTTCTCTACCTTAAGGAGTCTCAGAGTGGCTTACAAGCTCCTTCCTTTCCTCTCCCCACAAAAGGCACTTTGTGAGGTAGGTGAGTCTGAGAGAGTTCTGAGAGAACCGTGACAGGCCCAAGGTCTTCATGTGGAGGAGTGGAGAATCAAACGCAGTTCACCGGATTGGAGTCCACCACTCTTAAACACTACACCACACTGGCTACCCTGTAAAGCTGCTGCCAGCCTGAGTAGGCAGTCCTGGCCTTGATAGGTCCCTGGTGTAATTCAGTAGTCCTGTTCATGTGTTACAGCCAATG
>NW_015183655.1:0-495 GCF_001447785.1 Gekko japonicus
GTTAAGCAAGTTTGGCCACCCCTGTCTTAGATCATGGTTGGCTGTCCCATTGTTTAATCTGTAGCAGTTCAAACACCACCTGAGTCCAATGTACACTTCCCTTCAGACAAAATATAACCTATAAGCAATGCTCCCTCTAAACTGTGGACTCTTGTGAGCAAAAATTCTACTTGGTGAGCGACTGGCGTTCAAGTTGTGAGCCAGCGATTTGGCTACTGCATAAATTAGTTTGCTCTGGAGCCATCCTTCCTGAGCTAGAATGGGCTGAGCGTACTTCTCTAGAACAATAGCTTGCCTGGATCCAGGAACTAACCAATAGATAAGCAGGGGGATGTAAATAGCCTATCACTGGGAGTGGGTGTGTGTTGGGTGTTTGCATGCTTATAAGCAGGGCTCCAGCTTTGTAGTCTGCTGAAATCACTTAATAAACTAGAGCTGATCACTGAAATTCATCTAGAACCCAGTATTTAACAGGGATTGAACCTGGGACCTTCT
>NW_015183656.1:0-480 GCF_001447785.1 Gekko japonicus
TACATGACACCTAAGAAAATCGCAAATATAAATCAGAATATGTCTAGTAAAGGTTGGAAGTGTAAAAAACATGAGGACTCATTTTATCACATGTGGTGGACATGTGAAAAAGCTATGGACTTTTGGACAAAAGTCCACTGTGAAATGCAAAAACATTTAAAATGTTCTTTTAAGAAAGCACCTGAAATTCTGCTTTTAGGTTTAAAAATGGAAGAACTAAATGTAACACAAAGGACATTGTTCTGGTATTTGATAACAACAGCAAGAATGGTATATGCCCAGTATTGGAAGCAGGAAAAAATACCAGACTTAGAAGAATGGATACAAAAAGTTCTGTTCATGGCCGAAATGGACAAAATAACTAGAAAATTGAACAATGAAGAAGACCAGGAATTTTTTGAAGAATGGAGTGACTTTAAAACCTATTTAGAAAAGAACTGGGACATGAAATATAATTTACTATATTTAGAACAATATTAA
>NW_015183657.1:0-480 GCF_001447785.1 Gekko japonicus
CCAGCAGAGGCGGGAACCTGGGGCAACCGTGCTGACCGGCTCTACGTTAGCTGGGTGGGGCAAGCCGATTGGTTGCCTTGAATTTGGCGGGCTCTGCGCAGTGATGAGGTTGAGCCTGCCTGGGAAAATTTAAGCAGCACTGCCTGGTGAGGTGTGGCAGTGCAGGCGGGTTGCTCGATTTTCCAGGATCCACCCCCAAGCTTTGCCAATGCTCCTTGGTCTATAATCAATAAAAGCTGTGGCCTGTTTTTTATTCCAAAATCGTTGTGTGGTGTGTCTGTTGTGGACCTCTGGCAGGACCTCTTCTTACTAAGCCCTGCGCCAGCAATCAAGCATTTTGTGCAGTGCGTAAAGTGGGAAAAGACTGAGCCTGGCTGAACTCGTGAGACGTTTGAGGAAGGTCGGTGGGAACCTCAAAACTCCCATCCCATCTTTTTTGATTGACCTGCAGGCTCATACCCAGGGGTCATTTCCTGCAGG
>NW_015183659.1:0-515 GCF_001447785.1 Gekko japonicus
GTCATCCAGCAGCTGCGAGTGTTGGAGTGAGGAATCGAACCCATGCACTTAACCACTTACACCAAACTGAAGCGATGACCTGGATAGCCCAGGCTAGCGTGAGCTCATCAGATCTCGGAAGCTAAGCAGGGTCGGCCCTGGTTAGTATTTGGATGGGAGACCACTGAGGAAGTTCAGGGTTGCTATGCAGAGGCAGGAAATATCAAACTACCTCTGAACGTCTCTTGCCTTGAAAACCCTATGGAGTTTCCATAAGTTGGCTGAGACTTGAGGGCACTTTCCACCACCACTAGCCAACACATGTAAATATGAAGCACCTATCCTGAATGCACAAGGCAGGCTGTAGTGTGGGAACACCTTTCAGCTAAAGTGACAGGTGCCCAGGATCTGCCCCTTTCCCTCCCTGCTTCCCCGTGCTCTGCCATGGAAGCTCTGCAAAGTGCCTCTCGCCTGGTCTGTTTGACGTATTTCTGTTTTCATTTGGTTTCTTTATGGTTCTGTTACCTCATCAAAAT
>NW_015183660.1:0-477 GCF_001447785.1 Gekko japonicus
CTCTTGCCTCGGTAGGCCGAGAGGGCTGACTGGTCCGTTCCCCCGCCCGTCCCCTCTTGCTTGCACAGCAGACTTGCAGCTGGCGCCGGGCAGACCTCAGATTGACCGGACTGCACTTCTTGGGAGCAGGAGGGGTTCTTGGTGGTGTTTTCCAGACATAGCCTGGGAAGGAGCGTAGGGTGCCCCATACGAAGAGGGGATAATGAGACAGGAGGAATCCATTTCCAGGATTTTGAAAAACGGGGGCATTGTAAGGGAACGCACACCAAATGATCCATCACCTGCGCTCTTGGGAGTTGCCGAAATGATGGTAGAAGGGACAGGGGCAAGGGACACGGACCCCTCCCCCTTTCACAGGCATGGGGGTGGGCTTGCCAGATTTGCAGCAGAGCACTCCCCGACCACCAGACATGCAGGGTCGTAGGATGTGACCTCCCGCAGCCCACGGTTGCAGCGAACCAGTCGGGCGACAGGCCA
>NW_015183661.1:0-481 GCF_001447785.1 Gekko japonicus
CACCCCCAACTCTTCAGGGATTTCCAAACCCGGAGCCAGCAACCCGACATTATACCCCGCCAAGCTGCCTTCCCCCCCACTCCAAACCCCACTTTCTCCGGCCTGTACCCCTCAAAACCTCCAGGGATTTCCAAACCCAGAGCTGGCAAACCCTACGCACTGGGATTTCAAGGCCATCGCCTGCCTCTGCGTAGCAACTCTGGACCTGGTTGGTGGTTAAACCTCTTATACCAAGGGCGGTTGGCCCCGCTTAGCTTCCAAGGTCCGACAAGATGGGGCCAGCCTGGGCCATGGAGGTCTGGGGCTCAGCGCAGCTCTCCTAGAAACAAAAAGGCACGTTCCAAAGGTGGCATCGGGAAGGGGCATTATTTAGGCTACTGTATTGAATTTAGTCATATTTTGGCCCTGGTCACAGGGAGATTTTGCTGCGCGAAAGGCATGCATGTCAGGTGGATTTTCGGGGCACGATCTCACCGCAACA
>NW_015183662.1:0-469 GCF_001447785.1 Gekko japonicus
TAATACACACCTACCTGCATGCCCTTTCCCTGCTCACAACTCCTCCTGCCATGTATGTTCCTGGCTCATTGTAGTATCCAGTGCTATCCAGGGAAGAATGGGGCTTGCGGTTTATATTGCAGGGCCTTCAGGCAGTGGGACGGCCCACAAGTTGACAGGGAAGGATAGAGTGATGAGCAGTGGGGAACAGGCAGAAGGGTGAATGGGAAGGGGAAATGAACAGATTCTGAGGTAGCATCTGTGTTTGTGTGTGTGTGTGGAGGGGGGGGTTCCCAGACACTGGCATTTGAAACTGACCCTGTTTTGCTCAACAGGGTCACTTCCAGCTATTGCTGTCATCCAACTGTCAATGTTGCACAGAAACACCTTCTTTTCATCACGATCAAAGCTTTTACTTGATACTAAAGTTACATTCTGATTGGAAGGCATTGGGGATATTTTTTTTAAGGGGGATCCTCTTTTTGATCTG
>NW_015183663.1:0-477 GCF_001447785.1 Gekko japonicus
GTGAAAGATCTCTTTCTGGGCACAGTTCCGAATGCTGATCCTTACATTTAAGACCCTAAAAAGCTTGCAGCCAGCGTACCTGGCCGTCTCCTTCCATACCATCTAGCCCACGAGTTAAGAACTGCCTCTCAAGCCCTGCGCTCTGTGAGCCCACCTTCAGAGGTGAGGCGGTTGGCGGCTAGAGACAGGCCATTTGAGAGCCACTTTGTTGTAGAGGTTAGGTGTGGGAATGAGAAGAGCTCCCGTGAGGCAAGCCCGGGAGTTCTCAAGTTCTCACCGGGAGATTGGCAAATGCACAAGGTCTTCTGATTCTGCATGAGTCTGCTGGATTACTGAGAGCACAAAGTTTGCAACATTCGGGCAAGATAATATGAGCTATGAGTAAAGAACATTCTGTGAAACACACTGTGATTCTGGCCTAGAGTCTTTTTACTGTTTCCACTAGACGGGGAAAGGGGGGGGGGAGAAATGTGTGTG
>NW_015183664.1:0-512 GCF_001447785.1 Gekko japonicus
GTATAAATCCAATATCTTCTTCTTCTCTACTTCTCCATCTGATGGGAACTTGGTACTTTGTGTCAAACTGTTTACGATGCACCCCTCCCATCCTCCATGGAACTTAATCAGTGTTTGCACATCTGGCACACTGTTCAACCGCTTGTCTATTCTTTTCACTCGTGGATCTGGCACCGAAGTCCAAACTGCCGAATGAGAACTGGCCTTTAGGTTCTGGGAAGTCCCGATGACGTTGTTAAAAAATATTGGATATGGATACATGAAATAGTACCAAAAAATACTTCGCGAATGTACCTTTCATATGTACCTTTCATACCAGAATTGTGTTTTTTTTAATTATTCCACAACATTTTAACATACGGGATGTATATATGATTACACAAATTGTAACAACAGCTAGAATTTTATATGCAGAAATATTGGGGAAAAGAAGAAACACCGTCAAGAGAAGAACTTATTATCTGATTATTAGAGGCAGCAGAGATGGACAAATTAACCTTACAACTACATGA
>NW_015183665.1:0-468 GCF_001447785.1 Gekko japonicus
TAAAAAGGTATAGAATATATTTAAGAAATTGTGTGAGGCAAAGGTTTAGTCAAAATGCCTCCCGAGCGAATTCAAGTACTCGAGGCGACTGGAGCGGAGGTGATGGAGAGCAAATAAAGGTCTGGAAAATAAAGCAGGACGTTGAAATGGCTAGCAGCGCAATCCTACGCAGAGTTACTCCAGTCTAGGCCTGTTGAAATGGATGGGTCCAGACTGGAGTAACAGTCCTTAGGGTTCTCAGGGACTTATATGTGTGGGAAATTGGGCTCCCTGTATGATCTTTTGATCAGGAAAATTGTATTCTGTTGTAGCGTCTTGTCTGTATCTGGTAGCAGAGGAGTAGGGAGTAGTTAGCCTGTTGCAGTAGGAGTGAAATCTGCGACCTTCTGTCGCTTTCCACTGACGATCTGAGGCGACTGCGGAGATCGGTCAGTGTAAGAAATGGCTGGACAGCAGATTCCGGTGCTC
>NW_015183666.1:0-471 GCF_001447785.1 Gekko japonicus
CATTCCAATTTATTTTCCCCACCTTTTTTATACTCCTTAGTTTCCATTAATTTCCCCCTGTTACATAACCTTTAAAAACACACACAGAAAAACAGACACATTCCATCTGAACTTACATCAGTTCGATCTATCAGTTCAATCTATCAGTTCAATCTATCCTATTTCTCCCCGGCTCTTGACACAATGACGTCTATCTTTTTTACTTATTACTAAATTCCCAATAATTTCCTACCAATCCTGGCAACTAAAGAAACACAATTCTCATCACTCTTGTTATTCCACCTTCTAACACAGAACTTCAATTTAACTGCCAACCAACTTTTGTGAGCCCTTCATATAGCAAAAATAATAGAAATGGCAAAAGTTTTCAAATCCCTTTGTAAAGCAATCTTAATTTTCTTTTTTGTCCGGTATTGTCTCCTCCTTAAAGTCTTTTCTTTATGTCTTTTGCCTTTATATGTCTGGTAAATT
>NW_015183667.1:0-476 GCF_001447785.1 Gekko japonicus
GGTCCAAAAGGAAAGTCCAAAAACCCAGATCACAATCCACATACTTCCTGGTATTAGGAGCATGGTCGGGGGGGGGCAGCGGCTGGGCCAGCACCAGGGAAGCAGCACAGGGGCAGCCCCCTCCCCACAATTGCAGCAGCTTTGCAAGGCCCAGTTGGGAGAAGAGGCCAGGCTCTGGCTTCAGCGCCAAGTCCCTGTGCGCACAACCAGTTAGGTACCTCAGGATGCAAACTGATGGGGAGACAGCTCAGCGCTGCTCACCTGGGAAACTGAGAGGAGGACAGCTTAAGGAAGGTGGGGAGATGGCACGGGAATGGAATGGATTTTTGGCCTTTGCTTTCACTGGGGAAAATGTGGGGCATGTTTTGGGAAGGGTGTCGAGAATTAGGTCAAATTGAGGTGATCAAGGAATGAAGTACCAGAATGCCCAGGCAAAACAAAAATGATTAAATTTCCAGGTCCGGATGGCGTACACG
>NW_015183668.1:0-477 GCF_001447785.1 Gekko japonicus
TTTCTCTTGCTTCCAGCTGTTTCGATTAGTTACTCGTGTAAGCTGCTCTGGGAGAAAAGCAAGGTCATAAATTACCTGGGGGGAAATGGCAGTAGAAGCACAAAGATAAGAATCAGTGCCGTCATCGGAGGGCTCTCCTTAAAGGCCACGTTGGGAAATTTGCCCTTCCAAACGAAAACAGATCTGGCTTCAACCCATGTCACTGGGTGTGTGCCAGACTTTGGGGGAGCGGCCCAACCCAGACTCAATGAAGTTGTTGTCTTAAACTATACTTTTATCATTGAGGGCTAATATATGCCGGTGGTGTGGTTCTGACATATGATGACTTTGTAGGGTTTTTGATGCAAGAGACCAACAGAGGGGGTTCCCCATTGCCTGCCTCTGCGTAGCAATCCTGGACTTCCTTGCTGGGCTCCCACCCAAATCCTAACCCGGCCCAGCCTTGCTGAGCTTCCGAGATCAGACAAGATCAGGCTA
>NW_015183669.1:0-477 GCF_001447785.1 Gekko japonicus
ACTCAGCTTGGAGGGAACACTGGATGCAATATAAAGATATCTGCACCCCTTTTAGGGGAATGCCATCATCTCGGCAATATATAGGCAATGCCGTTAGTTTTGTGAACAGTCTTTGGTGTTAACTGTGTGCTGTTGTATCGCAGATTTTGCTTTCCAGTTATTTGTTGCTGGATATCTGCTGCATCTGCTTTGCGTGCCAAAGGTCCCTGGTTTGGTCCCTGGTTCAGTCCTTAGAGCCTCTGCATAAATGTTCCTCAAGCTGAGAGACCTGTCTCTTCCTGAGATCCTGGAGAGCTGCTTCCGGCTAGAGGAGGCAATACTGAGCAAGATTACTTGACTCGGAAGGCAGCTTCTTGAGAAACTCTACCCTCCTTTTCTTCTGAGTTGATTTGTGGCTCGTGGGGCAAATTTCTTCCTGGTGGGGCTGACCTTGTCAGTGCAGGGGAAAAAAAAGCCATTTAGCCAATACAAAGCTGT
>NW_015183670.1:0-472 GCF_001447785.1 Gekko japonicus
TTGGATTTGCCCATCTCAAAAATGTCATTACTTGACATTCCAGCTATCATCACTTCCTCATCCAGGGCTTTCATCCAGTCGATTTGTGGGTATCTCGATTTAAAGCCGCTAACAAACCATCTTCAGCACAGAGCTGTTGTAATCTCAGTTTAAAGGCACTGAGATCTGGTGCGATCAGGCTAGCCTGGGCCATCTAGGTCAGGGCTATACAGAGATTCTCTCATCTAAACCCACTGAAATGAAGGGCCTTAGACTGGAGTTACCTTGCACAGGATTGTCGGGCTCCCGCTGTGCTCCTGAGGATGCCCCTCCAGTAGCCGTGACATTGGATGCCCGTATAGGGGGGTGTCATTCCATAGGTACTTACTGGCAGGATCAGTTCCAATGTGTAACTGTAAGTTAGTCAGTTTCAGTACACCTAAGACATAGAGAAATGGGAGCACTGTCGGCATACAGTCAAGTATGAGACAAG
>NW_015183671.1:0-500 GCF_001447785.1 Gekko japonicus
TTTAGCCCTGGTTATAACAGCATCCGTTTCTCTCGGGACAAGCGTGGGGTAAAACTGTGGCGATCTCAGTGTAATGTGGAAACAAAATAGATGAAGGTAATGGTTTCCCTTGCTTGACAGCCAGTCAAATCCGACTCTAGGGATGTGGTTCTAATCTCCGTTTCCAAGCCAAAGAGCCAGCGCTGTCCAAAGATATTTCCATGGTCATGTAGCCGGCATGACTGGACGCCAAGGCACACAGAATGCTGTTCCCTTCCCACCGAAGTGGTACCTATTCACCTACTTGCAATTTCTTGCTTTCAAACGGCTAGGTTGGCAGGAGCTGGGGGCAGAGACGGGAGCTCACTCTGTCATGCGGCACACTTGGGTCTCGAACTGCTGAACTACTGATGTTAGTTCCGGCACTTCGGGTGGGCCGACGGCATCCTCGGCAGGCTTCAGCTGGTATTCAGAGAGGGAGCAGTGGCGCAAGCAGCTAATGCCTGCAAGTAACAGCACTA
>NW_015183672.1:0-470 GCF_001447785.1 Gekko japonicus
GTTCTGCGATATATGGAGTGATGACAATATTCTGGAACAGCCCCATGCTTGTCGTGATGGCCATGAAATCCTGAGCTATTCCCATCAGAGCAGCATCCCCAAAGGCAACAAACCTTGGAGTCCTCAGGGCCGAATCTGAGACAGTCTCCACCAACTCAAGCAGGGGGGCTGTTGAGCAGTAGGGTGGGAAAGCAGAATCCCTGTTTTATCCTGAATTCACAGCATCAGGTACACAGACATGAGATTGGGTAACAAAGCAACTGATGAGTGCCGTGGAGTGCCAGTAGATCATGGCCACTCTCCCTCTGTCCCCACCAAACCTAGGCTGATGCTTCAGCAAGAAACCTGGGGGGAGGTGTTGGGACAGAGCCACCTTCCCTGCCCATTGTGTCCTCCATGCTACATACCAGGTCAGCCTCCTCATCCAGTATGGAATCATGGGCCCTGGTCACATGGACAATTAGGTACGC
>NW_015183673.1:0-467 GCF_001447785.1 Gekko japonicus
CAGGCCCCACCTTGAGGTTGGTAACTTGGTCTGGTGCCCAACAGGTGGGGCAGGGTCATAGGGGGTAGCCATCAGAGGCAATGTAACTAGGGGGTAGCCATCAGAGGCAATGTAACATCACTTCCAAGAAAGTCCTAAAGTGACATCACACCTCTTTAAGGATTGCCAGAAACTCTATGGCAAAACCAGACTGTTTTCAGTGATCCCTAGAGAGGACTAATACCGCTTATGGGTCTTCCCCAGCAGTGATGTTACAACTCTCTAGAAATTGCTGGAAACTCTGTGGTTTTACCATAGAGTTCCCTGCGATTTTTGGCCAGATTGATATTACTTCTGTTTGTTTTTTCCCCCCTGGAAGTAATGCCACACCATTCCCAATGGCAATTTAAAAAAAAAAATTGCCCTGCTGGCTGCTAGAGTGGGCAACAGGCACTGGGTGAGGGAGACCTTCAGTGGACATATGTTAA
>NW_015183674.1:0-481 GCF_001447785.1 Gekko japonicus
TTTAATTAACTCAAGTTCAGCAACTTCATATTGCAATCTTATTTTGAATATTACTGCATTTTCACATTATACCATAATAGGCATCTGAATTGGCTTGGTCTAGAACAATCACAATTTTTATCTGCTTTCTCATAAGCAGATAACCATTGTGCTGTGCACTCTATCAGCCATTGGCCCATCAACCCCCACTCAATAGTACTTGTGTGCCATTGGCTGGGTGCTGGGTCCCCTCCTTTCTCCCGGCCACTGCGAGGTTGGACACACTTCCCTGTCAGAATAAACTGCCAAAACTACTGTTTCCCCTGATGAAGATGCTTCTCCCGCTTGGATCCTCTGTGGCTGGCTGGCTACTGAGGTGGGCCACCGGCCATCAAACCATTCTCTTCTCCTTGCTGTAGGGCTAAATTTACCCTTAGTGGCTGTTGCTAGGCAATCAAGCTTGGGTTTGTCCATAAAAAGGAAGGGGCAGGAGGCCCTTTCC
>NW_015183675.1:0-464 GCF_001447785.1 Gekko japonicus
TAATTCCTGAAATTCGTTACTTATTTTAACTTCTGTGCTATTATCCCAAACAGAATGGTCTGTGGAAGGAGCTATTTGGCCTGCCACAGATTTCTTCTGCAGCAGGTCAAATAAGTCTCCCTGTGCAGATATGTAAACCTGTTATCCTGTCATCACAGTATTTGATGACTAGTGAATGCTGCGCTCTACTGTTTCCTTTGTAGAAAAACTGCAAGAGCCATTCAAGTACAAGGTATAAAATTGGCATTTTTATATTCATATTCACAATATATTTGTCATGCCTGCCCCTGCTGATGACCCTGATGAGGCACCTGCCAGCCAGGAGCATGTGGAGTTGACACCACAGGCTCCTGAGGAACGTACTGCAGCAGAGACTTATAGACAAAGACTGGCTCCTGTAGCAGAAAGCTCGCTAAGTGACGAGGAGGATAGAGTCTCCCAGGAAACACCTGCACAGGATCAGG
>NW_015183676.1:0-419 GCF_001447785.1 Gekko japonicus
CATATTTCACAATTCCTCTAGAAACCAGCAGGCGTGACGATGGCACAATGCAAGTAAACGGAACCTGCCCTCTACAGAATCAGATTCCCTTGGCTGTTCTAGTCCAGGGCTGCAATCACACAGACTAAATAATGCACTCTCAATCCACTTTCAATGCACTTTCCAACTGGATTTTACTGTGTGAACTGGCAAAATCCAGCTGGAAAGTGCATTATTTAGTCTGTGTGATTGCAGCCCAGAACTGCAGCCGGGAAGGGCCTTTCCCGTCACCCACTCCCCGAGAACCCTTTTAACTGAAGATGCTGAGGACTGAAGTGGAGACCTTCCACAAGAAGAAAAGCGGGTGTGCTACTGCCTTTCTTCCTCCAAAACACGAAGCTGTCTTCTGTGCTGGGGAGGGGCTGTGGCTCACTGGCAGA
>NW_015183677.1:0-468 GCF_001447785.1 Gekko japonicus
TAAAGAGACCATGAATCAGTAGCAATAAAGTTATGATGTACTGTGCAAAATATATAGAAGCCACATTTTCTATAGCCCACATATTTACAGATCATGAAGTTCAGTATGCATTGAAAATAGAGTGGATATAAGTCTCATGGTATCAAGTCACTTGCTGGTTGCTGCCAGGCTTGGCCTTAGTGAGTCCTCCCTCAAAGGCCAAAGCAACCCTGCAAAAGGCCCTGATCCCCTGCCCCCACCTTTTAATGTTTGAAGGCTGGCAATACTGTTGTGGTTGCCTAGCAACAGCCTTTGAGGGCATTAGTTTCTTAAAAGCTACAGGCACTGTGTTAGAGAATGAGCTTGATATTTGCTTTATGGACTATTTATTGCTACACACAATGGACTGTGCATACACACATAGGCTCAAAGAATTGCACACTTTAAGTCACCTGTTGTAATACCACACATAGAAGGTGCCTGCACATG
>NW_015183678.1:0-473 GCF_001447785.1 Gekko japonicus
GTGCCTAGAAACCCATTATTCTTACCCCAAGGGGGGAGTGGACGGAAGGAAGAGGCTTGGCTGATCGGGAAACTATTGCTGTTCTCAGCCATGGGCCTGGAGGAACATCTCTGCCTTACGAGCCCTGCGGAACGGCATCAGGTCCCACAGGGCACAGAGGTGATTTGGCAGAGGGTTCCACCAGGTTGGAGCCAGGGCAGCCGGATGTCTCTCGGGCCAGGGATCTCTTGATGATTTTTCTCAGCTGAGCAAAATGCTGAGCACAATAACTAAACGAAGAAGAATAGCATGGAAGAGGAGCTATTTTTTTAACATTCCAGGCCGTCAGATTCTCGATCTGTATTCTGTACGAGTGCCTTAGGCTAGACGTCCAAGCCAGCATCCAGAGGGGGCGAGACAATGCCTGCCTTCCTGATATCCTGCATAGCAATGAGATGCAGAGGGAACAATGTGGGGCAGCGCCCGTCCTCCTC
>NW_015183679.1:0-462 GCF_001447785.1 Gekko japonicus
GTTCTTCAGCTTAGTTGTCCTTCACAAGACCCTTCGAATGGAGTGAACAAGCTGCTTCGGTACCTAAATAATACTCGACCCTGAGACAGAACAGTCAGCGTTCAAAGGGCTTTGTGTATGCTATCTCGCTGTAGTCATTACGACAGCCCTAAAGGGTAGGCTAAACTTATCAAATGGGGGTGGCTGGAAGAAAGCGACTTGCCTTGCACGAGACCCTGGTGCCATATATTGGGATGTTTGGATAATAAAGCAGAGTTTTGCCCAGTCGTAGAAGGGTGATACCAGGTGCAGCAAATAAATCTCCCAAGAAGTATATTGCAAAAAAGGGTAAACTTACGCTTATTCAGGTAGATCCAATTCACATTCAGGTTGCAGAAAGGAAGAGAAAGAGAAGCCGAATCTAAAGAGTACGTTCCCTATCACCAATGGCCAACTTGTCTGGCATCATGTATGTGGAAGTAT
>NW_015183680.1:0-462 GCF_001447785.1 Gekko japonicus
CCTCCATAGAGTAGCCATTCAATCATTGATTTTTAAGGGGGGGGCATGGTTATATAAGAAAGTGTGGCCAACAGGAGTCTCTTACATTATGTACCATGGGCTTTTTCACTGGAGCAATTGCTGGACCCAGGTACAGTACCACATATTTGGCCTACTGTTAACGTGATAACGGTATTCAAAAAAAGAGGAGCAAAGCAGGTTCTTTGTAATAACAAGGATTAGTGCCAAGTTCTACATCTGGGTAACAAAAATGATACACTTCTGGGTAGCAGTGTGTGTGAACAAGATCTTTGGGTGTGAGTGGACCGTAAGTTAAATATGAACAGCCAGTGTGATGCAGTGACAAAAAAAGGCTAATGCAATCTTGGGGTGTATCAACAGAGTCATAACATCCAGATCGCAAGATGTCATAGTCCCTCTGTTGGTCAAGCTGTGGAATATTGTGTGCAGTTCTGGAGACCT
>NW_015183681.1:0-464 GCF_001447785.1 Gekko japonicus
GGCAGTTCTATTCTATACTGCTTTTAATGATTCTGGTTCTTTTTTTACCTACCACATACAATAGCCTATGTATTTAATTCTCAACATGACCTCATCTAGGGATATTCAAATCCGGAGATTGAGGACATGGACAGACAAGCTAGGTCTTTCTACAAACCTGAGAAAAGCCCCAGATTTGTGTAAAACCCCCAAAACCTAAAAGCTGAAACAAACCGGATGGCAGGAGAGGGCGGCCCAGCTGGGATCGGTTATGCACGTGGGGAGCTGATTGGTTCTGCACTGCCTTCTCCTGCAGCTTGCTTTAAACCGGGCTGCAGGTTAAGCCAAGCCAACCCCAGCATTGTGCTGGTATTTCTTACCAGTTTTCCCCCCACACTTCTTGGGTCTACTGGGCTTGAAAATTTTGGTACTTCCAAAAAGCCCTTATCCAAATACCATACTAGTATTTGGATCCAGGGTTTTTC
>NW_015183682.1:0-475 GCF_001447785.1 Gekko japonicus
AAGTTCACTGAAGGGACATCTGCAAGTCGGTTTTCTTTCAATTCGGTCTATTTTATGTGGCATGGATGAAACGGAATAATGTCCTTCTGGTGAAACTTCAAACTCGGAGAGGGAAGGAGAACGTTAAAATGAGAATTTAAGAAAGCCCTGCCGGATCAGACCAGTGGTCCATTGACTCCAACATCCTGTCTCAGAAAGCGGCCAACCAGTTCCTCTGAACAGCCAACAACAGGGCATAAAGGATGAGGCCTTCCCCTGATGTTGACTCCTGGCTCTGGGATTCAGAGGTTTAGTGCCTCTGAATGTGGAGGTTCCCTTCAGTCACCATGGCTAGTAGCCATTGATAGATTTACCCACCCCCCAATGTATCTATCTAATCCCCGTTTAAAGCTGTTGATTCCTGTGGCCATCACTACATCCTCAGGCAGCAAATTCGACATATGAATCACTCTCTGTGTACAGAACTATTTCCTTT
>NW_015183683.1:0-463 GCF_001447785.1 Gekko japonicus
TTTCCAATATTTAAAATGGCAGTATTCAATGACCATCTGGTGTTTTTTCGCGGGGGTATCTTGTAATGATCTGCAAAATCTTGTATGATCTGCAAAAGTTGCTGGCAAAATCTCCACTTCTAATATGTCATTTGCCATTATTGTGGAAGTCCAGCACATATCTATTCCTGACCACAACTTTTGTCTTGCTGAATAAAATGTGTAATCCTTTAAAAAAATTCTAACTTTCCATGCATCCACACAGTTATTTTCTTCTACTAGTTGTAGAAATGCTGAAGGGAGTTCATTCCCTTGATTCTGTTTTCCAGTTATAGTTTTCCTGCCTGAAGTTCTATCAAAAACAGCATTATAGTCCACAATCATACAAATTTCATCAAAATTTTGGTTTAAAATCAATTCTTGTAAAAGTTTATAAAATTTCTCCTGGTGTTGGATGGGTGCATAAATATTTACAATCAAAGTA
>NW_015183684.1:0-466 GCF_001447785.1 Gekko japonicus
GATTAAAGTGCATTGTGTGGCAATGGTCCTAAGCATACTATCCCCAGCACCTTTACTCACTGCATATATACATGCATTCACCTCATGTGGCTACAGTATCTAGACACATACAAACTGTACATGCATATGGTCCATCCACTTGCTTGGGAATACTGTTTTCTGAATATCCCAAATCATCAAGATGGAGCTCACGAACATACAATTTGTACATGAAGAGGTGTTGTGCACATGTTGGGGAAAATGTCATGCAGGGCAGTATGCTAGGTCATGCTGTCCCTTTTCCCACCAAGACTATGTGTGCTGGGCCCAGTCCCTTAATGCCATGTGTACCAGGTTATTAGGGACCACAGTGGCTCAGAGGTTAAGATGCTGAATTGCAGATAGGAAAGTCGGTAGCTCAGCAGTTCGAGACCCTAGCGCCGCATAATGGAGTGAGTTCTTATCTCTGGCCCCAGCTCCTGCCAAC
>NW_015183685.1:0-469 GCF_001447785.1 Gekko japonicus
AGTGTGGGGCATGTACCCATGCAACAGCCCCTATTTTCAGGAAGGGAGTCGGAAGAACAGAGTCAAATTGAGGTGATGAGAGATGAAGTTCTAGATCTAATGGGGAAATTAAAAACCAATAAGTTTTTACATCTGAGAGTCCTCAACGAACTTAGATATGAGATAGGTGATCTATCCCATATATGTAACCTATCACTAGATTCAGCCTCTACCATAAGACTGGAGAGTAGCAAATATGACACCAATTTTTTTTTTAAAGGCTCCTGAGGGGAACCAGGAAATTACAGGCCAGTCAGCCTAATGTCTGTTCCAGGTGAATTAGTAGAAAACTGTGATCAAAGATAAGATTGTTGGGCACACACAGAGACAAAGCCCACTCAGAGAAAATCAGCATGGCTTCTGCAAAGGGAAGTCCTGCCTCTCCAACCTTTTGCAGTTCGTTGAGAAACTGAACAAGCATGTAGACAAT
>NW_015183686.1:0-500 GCF_001447785.1 Gekko japonicus
CCAGCACTTTAACCACTACACCACACCGGGGCTTTCACACCGCATGGACTCTGGCTTCTGCAGCCATGCCCCATAGTGACCAAGCCTGTACAACAGAACAGCTCACAAACAATGTCCCCTCTGTCCCTCCCCCCACTGAGTGGGCCAGTTCACGTCCTGAACAGAATATAACTGCTGTAGTCTTAAAATAAGAACATAAGAGAAGCCAATGTTGGGTCAGGCCAATGGCCCATCCAGTCCAACATTCAGGCCAATGGCCCATCCAGTGTCACACAGTAGCCAAAAATACCAGGTGCCATCAGGAGGTCCAGCAGTGGGGCCAGGACACTAGAAGCCCTCCCACTGTTGCCCCCTCCCCAAGCACCAAGAATACAGAGCATCCCTTGCCCCAGCCTGAGAATTCCTCTCTGTACCTTGTGGCTAGTAGCCACTGATGGACCTCTGCGCTTAATGTAAGGACATAAGATAAGTCATATGAACATAAGAGAAGCCCATGTTGG
>NW_015183687.1:0-480 GCF_001447785.1 Gekko japonicus
AAATCTCACGCAGAGGTCATTCACATCACTTGCAGCCTGGTCCTTTAGAGTGGAGATGCTGGGGATTGACCATGCATGCCAAGCAGATGGTCTATCACTGAGTTTATGCTCTCTCCCCCTCTGTGTCTCCCATACCTAGTAAACTTAATATTCTGTAAAAATGTACAAACCTGTACTTTTCTTAAAAAACGGCTTGTTGATGAATGTGAGATGTTTTCTGTCTGTAATCTTCAGTATACCTCATCATCCATGCAGTCCTTCCGAATTACCAATGTCACCGTCATAACATATGGAGGCCAACCACAGGGAATCACCATCCACATCAAAGCAGTGATATCTAACAGAACTAAAATGTATTTCTTCTCCCAGGAACAAGAACTGTGCAAATCAGACCACCATATATAGAGAGCTCCACGTGGACCTCTCTGCTATGCATCTGCCTCAGACACTCCTTTAACAGGGCTCTTTTTGTAGAAAAAG
>NW_015183688.1:0-472 GCF_001447785.1 Gekko japonicus
AGAAGTACTACAGCTCAGGTGTAGAACCCCTGCTTTGTCTACACAAGGTCTCAGCTTCGAGCTTAGATGCCTCAGTGCCCTGCCTGAGTCTCGGGAGAGATATGATCACTCCAGGGCAGGGCCGGCTCACTCACTAGGCGAACTAGGCGATCGCCTATAGTGGGCTGGCCCTTAGGGGCGCCAAGCTGCACCCGGCCCCGTACTCTGGGAGTTTCTTGATCATTTGTATTTTTCATTCTTCCTAAAATGCATTTAGTTTTGAAAATTGGTGGGTGCATGGGGGGGGTGGCGCTCCTCGCCTAGGGTGCAAAATAAGCTGGGGCCATCCCTGCTCCAGGGTGAACAGTCAGCCGGACTGACTCGATAGAAGTTCTTTCCATAAGCTCTTCCCCGTGTTCTTTCCACAAGCACGCCTCCCATGTGCGTGTGCCAAGTCCTCTCCTGGAATTTCAGAAGCACCTCTCGAGACTGC
>NW_015183689.1:0-468 GCF_001447785.1 Gekko japonicus
GGGTTTTGAAATTGTTAAGGCGCTTAGACGATAGTCAAAAACAGTTTAATCTTAATTCAGCACACTACAAGTGATAGAAAATTTGACAATGGGATATCTACAAATTCTCTTCCTCATGTAGGCTTGCCAAGTCCCCCCGGGGGGCGGGGAACCCCCCGCCCCAGAGACCCGTTCCCTGCCACCACCTGATCGGGCCCCGGGGGGAGCTCCACCTCGACGTGCACGTCACCAGGAAGTGACGCGATCATGCAGGGCACGCTGGGGGCAGGGCCATGACCATCCTAGGGGAAACTCTACATGCCCCCGCCCCAGTGTGCCCTGCATGATCGTGTCACTTCCGTGTGACGTGGATGCGGTGCGCATGTGCTTTGCACGCGCGCACTCCGAGAGCAACCCGGGAGTCCCCCGCTCCAGATTGAGGTAATACTTGGCAACCCTATCCTCATGTTCTGTGACAGGAAAACTGCC
>NW_015183690.1:0-456 GCF_001447785.1 Gekko japonicus
TTGGAATTAAGACCATAAACAATACACAGTTCGGATTTGTCTGCTGTCGCACAAAAGTTTGTGAGTCATGGCCTAAAATGTATCTCCCCCTCCCCCCCCCGACCCCATTTTACGTGCAGTCAGTATCCAGTGTGATGCAGAAATCTGAAGAACTCACAATCCAGCACACTGGTTTTGTGGTATTTTGATTGATGCTCATGAAAAGGTATTACAGGACTTTTGTTCTAGATTTTTCCCAATCTGGCAACCTGTAACTACCTTGAATAGTCCATCTTTTGGGTTACCTGTCCCTGGCAAATCAATGTCCCGAATTTGTCCCTGTTTTCTCTTTTGGGATTGCCTTTTTGAAAAATACACAAAAATACACATTACGATGCACTGCTTCTGTTTTATCCTCACCCCCACCCGATAACAACTCCTCCATATACCAAACAAAATGCTGAATGTGTTTAAGTC
>NW_015183691.1:0-469 GCF_001447785.1 Gekko japonicus
CCCCCCCCCCAGATTTGGGTCTATTGGACTCGAAAAATATTGGCACTCCCTGTTGTTCCTGAATACCAATATTAGTATGGTATTCAGATTCAGGTAAATATTTGAGAAACCTGAATTTATTCAGCTCCATTATATGCTGTGGGGACTGTTCCTTAGGGTATAATGGAGAATCGATCCGGTGGTATTTGGGGCTCTGGGGAGGCTGTTGTTTGAGGTAGAGGCACCAAATTTGCAGCATAGCTGCTGGTGCCTTTCCTCAACTCCCACCCCAAGTTTTAAAAAGATTGGGTCATGGGGTGCCCCCATACTTCATTTCAATTGAGGAAAAAAGGCATTTAAAGAGATCACAGCCTCTTTAAATGTCTTCTCCAAGCCAGTGGCAGCGTGGCTCAACAAGTGAACTCAAAGATCTCAGTCTCTTTAAATGCCCTTTTGAAGTTGCGCAGCAGTGGCAGCAGTAGTGGTGGCG
>NW_015183692.1:0-468 GCF_001447785.1 Gekko japonicus
ATATAAGATGAATGTTGAAAAGTTGTGTTCCATATACTTTCCTTCTGTGCTTGGGTTAGCAGAGCCAGAAAGAGAATATCCAGTTGTCATTGCAGCTGAGCTGTGCAGCCGATATGTATTTTTGTGCCTTATACTGAATCAGACCATTGGTCCATCAAGGTCAGTATTGTCTACTCAGGCCCCAGTCACACGGGAGGATTTGCCACACGAGAGGGACGGATCAGGGGCGCATCAAGCGGGCACGATCACACCGCAACATCTGGGAAGCGGAGCGCACCCGTCCCCGATCCGTCCCTTCCGGGCGAAAGTGTGCATCAAGAAAACTCCTACAAAACACTACTACTTAACCGTCTCCGGCAGCATCTGTGGCCCCCGGGCAAACTGTGCAGGTGCGCACATACGCAGCAGGCTGCCTCGCTCACCGATCTGTGGCTCCGCCCCACGGCATCTGATCGTGCTGGGGAGCAA
>NW_015183693.1:0-465 GCF_001447785.1 Gekko japonicus
GTCAGCTGCAGCCTGATGGCACTTTCCACAACCAAAAGGACATTTCCCCCCAGGCCTTTTGTCAACTATAAAAGGAAACCAGACCTGCTTGAAGACCTCATTGCTCCTACTGAGGGAGTGCTGCCTTGCATGTTTTGGGGATAGGCTGGGGGTTGAAATTTAGGGTGGATATATAATTTAAAGAGTGGTTGAGCTGGTTTGCTAGCATGCCCACTGCTGTGTCACAAAACACGTTTTTCTGTCTGGTTTTCAAAGTGGTTCAGCTTGAACTGGGAGAAGCGTGTCTGTGGAGGGCTCCTACTGGCTAGCATCCGTGTCATCCCCAACAGCAGCAGCAAGCGGGGGGGGGGTGTTAATGCAATTTTGTGCACAAAAGGAAAGATGAGTGTGTACACAAACAAATATATGTGTGCCACATTTAAAAAAAAATATTTCGAAAAAGGCAGAGCCCTGCTGATGAATGAG
>NW_015183694.1:0-465 GCF_001447785.1 Gekko japonicus
AACCCTCTGCTTGTCTGAATCCTTTGCAGGCGACCCACAATGGAGGAATTGTGTGTGGAGTATAAAAGACACAGGCAGAAGGATCAGTGCAGGGATTGCGGGAAAAGAGCTCTGCCTGCGCACGGACTGATTTGGTGTGCTCTCCTCCCGTTGCAGGGTGCGCGTTCCTTACCTACTGTGCCCGAGACTCCGCTATCAAAGCCCAGACAGCCCTGCATGAACAGAAGACGCTCCCTGGGGTAAGTCCGGACGTTCTCCAGGCTAATGTGGCGTGGTGGTGAAGAGCGTTGGGCTGGGGTCAGGGAGATCCAGGTTGGAAGCCTGACTCATGCCGTGGAAGCCCGCCATTGTCCTTGGGCCGGTCACAAGCTTTCAGGCGAAAGTACCTCACAGGTTTGTTATGAGGATAATGAAACGGAGGAGAGGAGAATGCTCTGAGCTGCCTTCGGTCCCCATTGAGGAGAA
>NW_015183695.1:0-466 GCF_001447785.1 Gekko japonicus
AAAGAAAGCTTTGATACAAAAGAAACCTGTAAGCTTAACTTCACTGATGAGTCCATCCCATTTTTGTTCAAGAGACAGCTTTAATGTTACCAGCTCTGATCATAACTGGGGCCTGAGCCTCTCCCTAGGAAGGCACAAGCCTGTTTTTACTTCTCTCTGTGCAGTCTTGGAACAATTTTTATTAAATAGGCATAAGGACCTAAAGACTGATCAACAGATTTCCAATCACAAACTTCACCCCAATATTCCCTATGAAATTATTCTGAGCACGCACAAAATGCATTCCCCCAGTCATATTAATTCATAAAGTATACATAGCTTATATTAGCTACGAGCTGGTTTTTATATTTCTGGATGTAATAACTAGGTATGGGCACAAATTGAACCACAAAGAAAAATCCATCATGAATTTTGACCTGTTTATGTTTCGTGAACCAAAGTTTGTGATGAGTCTACCATCATGAAC
>NW_015183696.1:0-466 GCF_001447785.1 Gekko japonicus
GATCGCATTTCAATGCACCTTGAGCAGAGTCAGCCGACCGGTGGATACGAAAGGAAGAGAGGGAAAAAGATTTTTGCTTTGGGGGGTACGCTGCAGAATTTACGTGCGGGGGAAGCTCGGTAATGCTTGTCTTTAGGAGGCACTATCTTAAATCTCATGTTTCTCACAATGAATTGTCTCCGGTTTAACTGACTCAAATGCCTTTGTGGTATTTCAGGGAAAGGTGAGGTTAGACCATTGGAGCAAAACCCGAGAGTGTGCTAAAGTTGCGTTTTTGGGGGTGGGGTTCTCCTGTATTTGTAGCAGGGCAAACCGTAGTCAGTGCTGGACCCATAAGGGTAGCCTTGGCAATTACAGACAGACAAACAGGTAGGTAGACAGATAGGTAGGTAGCAGATACGTATGTAGATAAGTAGGGTATGTAGATAGGTAGGTAGAACTCAGGTCTTCGTTTACCATGAAGAAG
>NW_015183697.1:0-463 GCF_001447785.1 Gekko japonicus
GATAGTCCATGGGTGGGAATGCTCTTTTGATACTCTCTGTTGGTTCCACTCCCTTTCCCAAACAAACTTCATCTGGTAAAGAAGTGGGGGAACGAATGATAGGGAGATTTGGCTAGAAAGAGCTGGCTAGGAACCATGAGGATCTTATAGTTCCTCATCTTGAAGAACTGGTACTTCAGAGTGGCTAGTGAGATGGGTGCATGGGAATTATGGTTTCCAGTATGTTTTCCCCAAGCCAGTTCATGAAATGGAAAAGCATTAGAAACTCACATTTCCACCAAATGATGGATTCATCAAGCCATGAAGGGTGAAGGCTGCAAGATCTTTGGCATTGCCAGCCATAATTCCCTGCTGCCACCCTCCCCAAGGTTATGTTCGCTTAGGAAAGGGGGGGGCTGACCCCCCCCAATCCCTGTTTCAATCTTGTGTCTCCTAACTGAAAACTGAATTTACAATGCTTAAT
>NW_015183698.1:0-460 GCF_001447785.1 Gekko japonicus
AGTGCATTGCAAGGGCTGTGGCAGCATCAGCATAGTGGCCCAGCTTGAGTGCTCCCCCCCCCACACCATTTCTGCTGCCTTGGGGGAGGAGTGGGTGCACTAAATATTACGTTTTAATCTCATGTTTAATGGCATGATTTTGGGATATGGTTGAAAAGTGTCTGCAAAATGGTTTTCTGGAATGGTACCTCCACTCCTGAAAGTTCAAGGTATTAAAAATTACTATACTCTCTGAAATCCTAATATGAATTTTTTGGAAGTGCCCACCCCTACTACAAGCTACTTACAGCCAGGTTGCTGCTGTGCCAAGATCTCATGACATAGTGTCACAAGATTGCTCTTAGTATTTTTGTTTGATTTGTGATGGCTATGTAAATAAAGACATGTCTCTAGTTTTTTAGGGTGTGTGTGTTAAAGATCAGTTTTTTATTTTAGGTTTGTTTTTTTCCTGCAAACCTGG
>NW_015183699.1:0-465 GCF_001447785.1 Gekko japonicus
ATAAGACATATAAGAGAATTCCGTCAAATTTGAATAATAGCTGCTACAGGTTTTCGGTCTTAGTTCTTTGTTTCCAGTTCTTTTTTTTTTTATAGAACTACTAAAGCTCATATCACTTAGTCAAATCGTTAAAATCTTTTGGTATGTTTCCTGACAAGAGTCAAATTTTATATAGTTCAAGTTGGAATCTCTCCAAATTTATATTATATATATTCATGGTTCTTGGTCTTTGAAGTTTCTTTCTACCCAGTGATAAAATAGTGTCCAATTGTTTCTCACATTTTGTTTACTTCTGTCCTTCAACAGGTTCGACAGTATATCCATTTCTGCTGTTTCAAATTTTTTTGTCAAAAGTTCATTTTCCGTCGGTATCTCTCGTCAGTATCTCTGCTTTCTTCCAGTGCTTAGCATAAAGAATTCTTGTTGCCATTAACGGTATGTATAATTAGATATTTAACTTTCTTG
>NW_015183700.1:0-463 GCF_001447785.1 Gekko japonicus
CCCTTTCTACATAATCACATCCTCTGTCCCCCTTCCCCTGCTAGGTGCAGGATGTTGTCTCGCAAATTGTGCTCCGAAGATTTAATACATCCTGACGCTCCTCTCAATGACAACTTCTTCACTAGCAGTCTGCATCTCAAACACTTAGCTTGTGAGCCCTTGGGGAGACACAGACTCACCTCATCTATCTGTATAATTGCCTCGACCCGTCCAGATACCCGCTTGGAATAGCAAAGAAGATCAATTAAGAAAGAAATGTGGCTATCTCCAATGTTTTTATCCCACTGATAACATTCCTTCCTTTGAAGTGTCGCTATGATGAGGCTATCGCTGACCAGCAATGACCCCATCTGAACCTGATCTCCAGCTATGGTGCCTGAAGCTGGGTGGGAGACCTTTGCCTTAGACACTAGAAAGCTGCTACCAACCACTACTGGACTTAAATGGATAATTAAGAAGAAGA
>NW_015183701.1:0-462 GCF_001447785.1 Gekko japonicus
ACCTCTCTGCCCAGTTCAGGGTCCCCAAAACAACGAACATTTGAAATACTAAAAAGAATTTGAACTACACCCACAATATTAAAACGTGTAAACGCATAAAACACACACCAACGGGAAGGAGCGCTAATAAGAGTTAGCGAGGGTCTGCCAAACAAAACAGAAGAGTCTTCACCCGCGGGTGGAAGACGACGAATCTCCTTATGGAGGGAGTTCCAAAATTCTCATTCAGCAACCAAGGAGGCCTTTCCTCAGGTTGCCAACTGTCTAGCCTCAGATGGCAGGGGTACCTGAAGCAGAGCCTCCAGGAATGACCTGTGGCTAGGTAGGGGATATGGGAGGAGGTGGTCTTTCAGGCTCTCACCCTTACCCCAGTGAATGCAGCTATAGCTGCTATTTGCATGTTTCCTCAGAACTTTAACTTGGATAAATGGGACCTACTCATAAGAACATAAGAACATAAGA
>NW_015183702.1:0-323 GCF_001447785.1 Gekko japonicus
AGTCAGTGGGTGGAGAATACTGACTTTAATGGAACAAAGGTCTGGTTCAGTATAAGGGAGCTTCATATGCATTGGGAGGGGTTGTGGCTCAGTGGAAGAGCTTTTTTTTTTTTGGGTGTGCAGAATGTTGCAGGTTCAATCCCCAGCGCCTCCAGTTAAAAGGACCTCTGCCTGAGACCTTGAAGTGGGGCTGTGGCTCAGTGGTGGAGCATCTGTTTGGTTTGTGGAAGCTCCCAGGTTCAATCCCCAGCGCCTCCAGTTAAAAGGACCAGGCAGCAGGTGATGTAAAGGCTGTCTGCCTGAGACCTTGGAGAGCCATGAAG
>NW_015183703.1:0-465 GCF_001447785.1 Gekko japonicus
ATTTGACTCTTTTGGTTTCCAGAAGGCAAGGATATGCTATCCAGTACCCCAATATGCCAGTACTCTCCTTGAGTTTTTTACTGACTCCTCAGGATTTAAAAGGCAGTTTCCAAACACACCAGACCAGGAATCTCTCCACTCTTAGAGCTATTTCCCTGTTTTAACTCGGTAGGGAAATTCTTCTTTCAGTAGACAGTCTAGTCCCTTTACTGGCTTGAACGGGAGTCTTCACCCAACTATCCACTCCTTTTGCCAAGCTTCCAGTACTCCATCTGTATTAAACTGTTCTCAGTTAGGGCTAAACACAAACCCTGTCAGCACTAGCCCCTTTTCTGTCAGGGACCGATTCCCCACAAGCAGCTGTGCCACCCTCGCTCTTCTGTTTGCCCCGGTTGCATTGGTCAATTTCACACTATTCGCTGCGTGGCCACATTTCGACCCATATCTCCCCCTGATTTCCCCCAT
>NW_015183704.1:0-455 GCF_001447785.1 Gekko japonicus
GGGACCAGAGATGAGAGCTCACTCTGTCACACATAGGGTTGCCAAGTGACTTATCGGCCGCAGCGGGGGAGCAGTACCATAGAGTTTTCAGGGTGATTGCTAGAGTGTTGCCCGGCAACATGCCCAGCGTGATGACGTCACTTCCGGGTGACGTCATCACACCGGGCACGTCGACCCGATCTGGCCACTTCAGGGGTGGGGCTCCCCTGCCGACTGTATCCGAACCGGCAGATTGGGGGCCCTTTTAGTGGGGGAACCTCTGCCCTTCGGGGGGACCTGGCCTTCCAGTCTGCAGTTCAGCATCTTAACCTGCCAGTCTGCAGTTCAGCATCTTAACCACTGAGCCACCGCAGCCCTACAAGGTTACTCCTCTCTAAATCTATTGATTTCAATGGACTTTGATTGGAGTAGCTCTGTATAGGATTGCAGTTAGTATCCCAAACACATCCTGGCAC
>NW_015183705.1:0-457 GCF_001447785.1 Gekko japonicus
GATGCTAAAAACAACAAAAAGTGGTTCTTTTCTTACGTTCAGAGTTAGAAAATGTACAAGGATGTGGTAGACCCATTGCGGGGACAGGAAAATGAAATTGTAACAGGTGATGAAGAGAGGGCAGAACTTCTCAATTCCTACTTCACCTCAGTCTTCTCTTGTGAGGGAAACGGTGCTCAACATGGCAAAAATAGAGCACATGATGAGGGAAGGGAGTTGCAGCCTAGGAATGGCATCGGGCTAGTACATAAACACTTAGTTTCCTTGAATGAAACTAAGTTCTCGGGGCCAGATGAACTGCATCCAAGGGTACTAAAAGAACCATGGATGTAATTTCTGAGCCTCTGTCCATTATTTTTGAGAATTCTTGGAGAACAGGTGAGGTGCCAGAAGATTGGACAAAAGGCAGACCTGGCGACTGTGGTGACCGACCTGGGCCTCCATGGAAAGTGAGGCA
>NW_015183706.1:0-466 GCF_001447785.1 Gekko japonicus
AGGCTCTTCCCACTGAGCCACGGCCCCTCCCCTAAAAGACGACCTCCACTCACATCACCTTGTAGGGACCTTCAGATCAGCTTCTGGGGACCTGCCCCACAATCCTGCATTAGCCAAGGTGAGGAAAGGAAGCGCACAGGAGTATATGTGGTATCTTAGAATCACGGAATCGTAAAGCTGGAAGGGACCTCCAGGGTCATTTAGTCCAACCCCCTGCACAATGCAGGGAATTCACATAAACCCCCAGGGGTCATTTCGTAGAAAAAGAGGGGCAGAAGCTCATTTGCACAACTCATTTGCATATGCCACATACCCCGACAAAGGACAGGCATGCAAGCATGCCTGGGTTCCCTGCCCGATCTTCTCCCGGTGCCCCGCGGCCATCTGGGGAAGGAAAAGAAAGGCATTTAAATCCCCCCAGGTGGCGGGGCGCTCTGCAGATTAGAATCCGCACACTTAACCATGA
>NW_015183707.1:0-459 GCF_001447785.1 Gekko japonicus
GTGGGCAGGGAAGCAAGAAGGGAGGTTAGAGGGAATGGGATTCAAATTGAATTTCAGCTCTGTCTAGGGAATTATTTCCATATTTCATTGAATTTTTGAATTTTGCATCTGAATTGTACAGGCCACACGTTGTAGTTCTGGGTTGCAGCTTCCTGGGTGTGTGTGGCGGAGGAGAGTGGGATGGGGAGTGCCAGTACCGGGCTGGGGATCCTGGTAATAAGGGGCAGGGGGAGGTATGGTGGTGGGAGAAGGTGTTGGAATGGAAGGAGACAGAGATATGGTCATGCTCGATCTCCATCCAACCTTCATCCCATCCTGAGACATGTGGGTGACAGGGCTAGGGATATGTACCCCCCTTCGACACTGATGCTATGTACTACCATAGTCCCCTCACCATAAAATTAACACCCAGGCCAAACCCCTGGACCTAGATACATAAATTTGGGGAGAGCACTCCTA
>NW_015183708.1:0-460 GCF_001447785.1 Gekko japonicus
ATATATTTCCAGTGCATTTTGATCACTTGTTCTCAAAATTATAATTATAGAATTAAGCAGGCCCCTGCCACACAGCAGAGAAAAGACGGGGTGAAAGCCGCGCCAAAAAAGAAACTCCGCGGCTGGATCCCACGGATCCCGGTAGCCGCGCTCCGTTGCTCCCCGGCACGATCAGATGCCGGGGAGGAAGATACTAGTTGGAGGGGGAGGCTGCCGAACTGCACATGCTCGAGCATGCGCAGTACGGCAGGGGGCCGGGGATGCGACGGCGGCAAGATGCGCCGCCGATCCCACGGCCAGGATGAAGCGCCTCAACCGGAGGAACCACCAAAGTAGGTGGTTCATCTTTGACGCGCTTCATCGGGGGAAGGGCCGGGTTGGAGGTGTGACGCCAGCCAGATGTTGGCGTAGGATCGCGCCCGTTTGATGCCCTTCCAATCCGGCCTGCTCCCGGCCCAAA
>NW_015183709.1:0-459 GCF_001447785.1 Gekko japonicus
GAGTTCTGGAGTCCTCACCCTTTCCCAGTGTGTTAAGGCACGAAAATTGATCATTGTGTGCCATCAAGTTCTGGGACCATGAGGGTTTCAAGGCAAGAGACGAGAATAGGTGGCTTGACATGGCCTTCATCTGCACAGCAGTCATCTTACAGAGCCAGCATGGTGTAGTGGTTAAGAGCGGCAGACTCTAATCTGGAGGACTGGGTTCGATTCACCATTCCTCCAACATGAAGCCAGCTGGGTGACCTTGGGTCAGTCACAGCTCTTTCAGAGCTCTGTCAACCCAAAAATAAGTCTAGCTTCCCACTAAAAGAGCTAGAACATAAGGCTACCTGGCAATCTTAGGATCTCCGGGCTATACCACACACAAGGCCGTACGATAATTCATTAATTAAATTTCCCATCTTATGTCGTTATTGCACAGCTAGTGATTTAAAGAGCCAGTTTGGTGTAGTGGTT
>NW_015183710.1:0-525 GCF_001447785.1 Gekko japonicus
TAAGCAGTGGTAGTTCATTGAGATATGCCTACTTTTGAAAACATGCTCTGTGTCAGGAATGAGAAAAAGCGTGAAAAAAAACCCAGTTATAGGTAAGACAAGCAACACCCCACATCTCATGCATACATCCTCATCCAGCTCCTAGGTCAGTGAAGTGAATTGCAAAGAAACGAAACTGAAGCTTGAGAGTAAAAAGGGCTGTCAAGTCGCAACTGTCTTATGGCGATCCCGTTTTCAGGGCAAGAGACACACAGAGGTGGCTTGCCATTGCCTGCCTCTGTAAAAGCTTTATGGTCCTTAGATCTTGAGCAGTGAATCCTGGGACCCTGCCACACGGGGGGGGGATGCGCGGCCAAAGTGCGCCTTTTGGAAGCCACACCAAAATAGACATGCCGTGGCGGGATCACACAGATCCCCTGAGCCGCGGTGCCGTTGCTCCCTGGCATGATCAGATGCCGGGGAGGAAGCCACTGTCGGGAGACCGAGGCAGCCGGCCGCGCATGCATCCACATGCGCAGTTCGGCC
>NW_015183711.1:0-452 GCF_001447785.1 Gekko japonicus
GGTACACAATCGCTCAGATGTAAATCTGTACTTGTATAGAAATATTCCAATCACACCCATGCACGCACACACACCATGTTTGGTTCATGTATTCAGCAGCTAATGGTGACTGGCTGCAGCTCTCTGTCGGTGGCCCTTTTATCGCTTGTCCCAGCTGTTAGATTTGGAGCTCCAGCAAACAAAACCTGCTGATCCTTCAAGCATGAAGTCCTATCACCGTCGTGTTCATGCAGGCTCAGAGGGCATTTAATTGCCTTCAGAAGGCACTTCAATGCCTTCTGAGTTCCCTTCCACGGGGCAAGAAACCTTTGAAGGGCACTTTCAATACATCTCCAACCATCCCCCTTTCTGCTAGCCAGGTACCACCCAGGGCGTGCTCAAAAACAAGGTTTCTATTTGTGGCACGGGTCTTATAAGGGGGCAGGATAGGGTTGCCAAATCGAAATTGGCCG
>NW_015183712.1:0-457 GCF_001447785.1 Gekko japonicus
TACATGCAACACCCTCTTTCAGCTTTTGACCGCAATTAAGGTTAACCTCTTTAAGGTTATGCCCTTGGTGTAATATTTGTTCTTATGGGGTTATGTGGCCTGTGGCCTTGACCAGTTGGCATGGAGGACTGGGTTCCCTGTTATCAGTGTATGCCCCCTTTAAGGCTTTCAAGCCTTTGATGAATAATTACCAAACGCTATGCAGTCATGCTGCCTTCTGTCTTGACTAGTTGATATGGGAGACGTAGCTCCCCATTAGACTTTTATTACTCTGAACAAAACTAAGAGACTTCTGGTAAGTTATTTTAACGAGCCTGTATTTTGAGCTGAGAGGGTTGTTGCATTTATGTTATGTTTGGTTTCCTCAGCCCTAGATTGGCTTTTGATAAAGCTCTGTGTGATACGCGGTCTTTTAGCCAGCAAACGTGTGAAGCTAAACAAGCAAAGCAGCTGGGAA
>NW_015183713.1:0-462 GCF_001447785.1 Gekko japonicus
TAAGAACATAAGAGCCCTGCTAGATCAGAGCGGTACATCTGGTCCAGCCTCCTGTCTCAAACAGTGACCAACCAGTTCCTCTGGACAGCCAACAACAGGGCACAGAGGCTGATGTTGCCTCCAGCTGGGCTTCTGACTGGCTACTGGAGATCCAATTGGCTGGGCAGATTAAGTTGTTTCAGCAGTATCGGCCTCTACAGTGATGATTGTATTCTCTCTCACTCCTCTTTCCTCAGGTTTTTTTAAAATTATCCCTCTTCTCCCCTACATTTGGACTTCTTCTTTGTGTGTGGCTCTACCTTTCACAGTGGGCATTTTGTGGCTGTCTCTGCCTCCTGTGGCAGCCATTTTGTGGTTGTGTCCACCACCCTGTGTCAGAATTCCATAGGTGCCCACAGGTTCAAAAAGGGCAGGGGACCCCCATGTTAGATTCTGAAGATGAAACTTACTGGGAGCCAGTTC
>NW_015183714.1:0-455 GCF_001447785.1 Gekko japonicus
AGAAGCTTGAGAATTCTACCAAACCAAGACTCAGTTAGAAGTGAAGAGGAAAGGTACCATGGCTATTCCTTGCCCCTCCCCTTGGCATAACTGTGAAGGGTACTCACTTGCAGCCAGTTCATTTGGGAAGGAAATAGTCTCTTGAGATCTTCCTGAGAAACTCTCCAGCCACCCTTCAAACACAAGGCCTTGGTCCATCTCCACCATAGTCTCTGTTACATTCCCGGCTTCTTTGGCACACAGAGGCACACACAAAGAGAGAAAGAGAGAGCATTCCTATGTGGGGAAAGGAAAAATCCAAGGAAGAGGAAGAATTCCTCTGGAAGGATGGAAACATGGACTAGATCAAAGACCAGAATCCTAACCAGTATAAGGGGGATGGACACTTTACTACACTTTACAGATTACAGTTAGAGCTGATGGTCATAATCCCATCTCGGGGAAGGGCACGTTGT
>NW_015183715.1:0-458 GCF_001447785.1 Gekko japonicus
GGGGGGGAAAGCTTCTTTGGTTTACTTTATTCAAGAAACACCCATTGGCTGTTGGACTTTTACCATTACAGGTAGTATCTCTTTATGACACTAAAACATAGGGTTGTCAGCCCCCAAGAAGAAGGAGGAAGAGGAAGAAACCCCCGGTTCTTCCGGATTAGAGTCCATGCTGTTAACCACTACACTGAACTGGCTCTCAAGTGGGGCCTGGAGGTCTCCTGGAATTACAACTGATCTCCAGATGACAGAGATCAATTCCCCTGGAGAAAATGGCCTCTTTGGAGGGTGGACTCTGTGGCATCACGTGCCCCCTGAGCTCCCTCCCCTCCCCAAAGCCCACACTCTCCACCCCCAAATCTCCAGTAATTCCCCAACCCAGAGCTGGCAACCCACAGGAAAGCAACTTAACAACTCAGTTGTTACGGCGGAAGTTAAAAGCAAAAGTAAAATAGCAAGCC
>NW_015183716.1:0-445 GCF_001447785.1 Gekko japonicus
TTTATGTTTCAAGTTGTAGAGAAAATGGAAATCGGCCAATCATTTCTTAATGTAATTAAGGGAATATATTCTGAACAGAAAGCATGACTGAATGTAAACAAGGAAATGACAGAACGATTTAAGGTGCTAAAAGGGACAAGAGAAGGTTGCCCGCTATCCCCATTATTGTTTATTTGGATGTTAGAAGTATTGTTGGGGAGAATAAGAGAAGACAAAGAGATTAAAGGCCTTAATATTAGGGGCTTTACGTATAAATATAGGGCATTTGCGGATGATGTAATGTTTGTGGTTGAAGATCCAATAAAAAATTTACCATTGCTAATGGACAAAATTAAAAAATTTATAGACTTGGCTGGTTTCTATGTGAATAAGAGTAAGTCAAAGGTGATGTGTAAAAATTTGACGCAAAAGAGACAACTGTGAGCAAAAATTCTACTTGGTGAAC
>NW_015183717.1:0-450 GCF_001447785.1 Gekko japonicus
TTTCTCCAGATCTCTGTGGTCTGAAGATGCGCTGTAACTCTTGGGGATCGCCAGGTCCCACCTGGTTGCTAGCATCCCTTGACTCACATCTCTGTGTCTGTCATGTCCACATGCTCCAGCTAGTGACAGTGAGGACCATGTATTCCTAAGATTTGTTGGCATGAATCCAACCTTGCAGTTCCTCTGAAAGAGTTTTGTTTGTGGAGCAGGGGACAGCGATTTCTGCCAATTCCCTCTCCCACTGGAAACCCTCACTTTATCTCTGTAGCGTTCTGGAGGGTCAGCTGACCCTTAGGGGGAAAAAAAATAGGAGGCCTCAGTGGGTTGCTGCTGGAAGCAGAACTGGGGAAGTCCTAGTGCACAAAGACGATGGAGAGTTACACCCCATTCTCAGTTTGTCCCTGAGTGATGTTTGAGCCATGATCACTCAGACATAAGCAGTCAATCAGA
>NW_015183718.1:0-458 GCF_001447785.1 Gekko japonicus
AGACTGATAATGGTGTGCGCTGGACACACAGGTCTTATTCAGCCACAATTTGTGAACCCTTAAAACTGTCATTGTAAGACTTGCCGTACGAGTCCCAGCGTCCTGTTCCCAGCGGAGGTCAGCCACGTGCCTCTGGGAAGTCCTCAGAATATTATACTGAAAAAATAATTATCATACGGCGTTGTGTGTGGTATAGCCAGGAGATCCTAAGATTGTCGGGCTGCCTGAAGTACTAGCTCTTTTATGCACCACTAGGTGGAGAGCTAGACTTATTTTTGGGGGGTTGAGAGCGCTCTGAGAGAACTTGTGACTGACCCAAGGTAGCCCAGCTGGCTTCATGTGGAGGAGTGCGGAATCGAACCCGGTTCTCCAGATTGGAGTCTGCCGCTCTTAACCACTACACCACGCCGGCTCTCTTATACTGAAAAGAACTTCCATTACAGAACAATAGTAAAAAG
>NW_015183719.1:0-452 GCF_001447785.1 Gekko japonicus
TTTTGGAGGGGGATAAAGCAGTTCTTGAAACGGAGGGGGATTTTGAACTTCAGGACAATGGCTATCGGTACTGGGGACATAAGCTGTTCATTCCCCTCTCGCTCAAGAGGGAGGTGTTACAGGCAGTGCATGGCTCCAAACTGTCCAGCCACTCGGGATTTGTTAAATCCCTTCAATTACTCCAAAAGCAGTTTTGGTGACCACAAATGCGCAAGAATTTATCCTCCTTTGTTCAGTCGTGCCAAATCTGTGGCATGAGTAAACCCAGGCTGGGGAAAACCCCAGGACTGTTACACCCGCTTCCTAATCTGAGTCGACCCTCCATGGATTTTATAACTGACTTGCCACTGAGCAAGTCAATGACTGTGATTTAGGTGGAAGTGGATCTCTTTTCTAAGCAAGCACATTTCATTCGCTTCACTACCCATGGCTAAAACCCTGGCAAAAGTGTT
>NW_015183720.1:0-458 GCF_001447785.1 Gekko japonicus
TTTACGTTTCCCACAGTTTCTTGAGACAAAGCAATGCCAATCAATTGGCTTTGACATTGGTCTAAATGTCCAGCGTAAGATCTATTATTTTCTTTTGGTCATGGTTAACTGTAAAGTGCCGCAAACTTGCAGCCGACTCATGGTGACCCCGTGGGGTTTACATAAAGGTAAAGGTTTCCCTTGCTCGAAAACCAGTCAAAGCTGACTCTAGGGGGTGGTGCTCATCTCCGTTTCCAAGCCGAAGAGCCAGCATTGTCTGAAGACTTTTTCCGTGGTCATGTGGCCAGCATGACTAAATGCCGAGGGGCACGGAATGCTGTTACCTTCCCACCGAAGCAGTACCTATTTTTGCTGTACCCCATAGTCTATATGTTGGCAGGAGCTGAGGCCAGAGATGGGAGCTCTCTCCGTCACGCAGCACTAGGGTCACAAACTGCCAAGCTACCGACCTTCTGGTC
>NW_015183721.1:0-444 GCF_001447785.1 Gekko japonicus
CTTTCTGGAAAATCTACAGAAAAGATATAGGCCCTACCAGAGGTAGAGCAAAGAACCCTGGGAGGGGGAGCAGAGAAAAGTGGCCATACTGGATGAAACCACAGAACCAACTATTCCATGCAAATGCAAGTACCAAACACTGAAACTTTCAGTGGGGATGGTTTGGAGAAGGGATACAAACATACGTTTACCACTTTGCCATGTGAAAAGTGGTTTGGGAAGGGGAGCTGGAGTGGGAAAGTGATGAGAAGGGAAGGGTTAAGCACCCTTTCCTCCCTGTGCCACTTCTTTCAAAATTGCCTGCTTGCAGAGCCTTGGAGGAAGGAGCCCCTGGGGTTTCATTACACTTTCTGTGGGTAACATGGTATACCAGCCCACAGTTCCCTTCTAAGGGTACCAGTACAGATGTCTAGTTCAAGGCACTGAAAACTGCTTGCATCTCCC
>NW_015183722.1:0-455 GCF_001447785.1 Gekko japonicus
TCTGCCTTGTTCTCGATTTTTCACCGCGCTGCGCTGTCTAGGCTCCGCCGCCGCCGCCCATTGATGCTCTCGCCGTCATGTTCTCGCCGCTGCTACCACCACATACCTCACTGAGGAGGAGGGTGCCCCCCAACCTTCTAAGGGTGGGTACCCATTTGCCTACTCACTTGGTTTTATTTGCTTTCGGGCCGCTGGGTGTCCCGAAAGCATTATTGCTTCAGAAGCTCAGGGGCAAAATAACCGTGATACAAGGGGTCTGAGACCCCCAGATATGAAACTGAGCTAACATAAGTAGTGGTGAGGAGAGGCAATCAGGATTGTGTCATGGTGTGGTCATGGCACTGAGGTGAGGGGGGGGTTGAATTCTTCCCTACATAGGATGCCAGCCTCCAGGTGGGACCTGGGGATCCTCTGACTACTGACTACTGACTACTGCAACGCTCTCTACATGGGGC
>NW_015183723.1:0-439 GCF_001447785.1 Gekko japonicus
GTAGGGTGGGGTTAGGAGAGGAACAAGCAAGAGAGCGAACTCAGGGGGAGCTCAGCTTAAAGAGCTAAAATGTGGCCTGAGGCAAAGGCTCATGTGGTCACCTGATCCCCAGGAAGTACTAGAAAAAATATACTCTGGATGGCGCATATTGTCACTCAGCATCTGAAATCACTCCACTCTCCAAGACATAAGGACAGATGGACTGAAGGAGTGAGCAGTGGCTCATGAAAGCACCTACCTTGACACAAATGTTAGTTTTCAAGGTGTTACTGGACTCTTGCTCTTTTCTAGCGCATCTTCACTCATGCAGTAAATATCCATGTGTTGTGGAGGTGTCTGCCGCTGAAAGAATTAAAAAAAAAAGATCTGCACAACTAATCATATCTCCTGTAGTCAACCAGAAGCCCTGATGTGCAGAACACATGAACACATGAAGCTG
>NW_015183724.1:0-466 GCF_001447785.1 Gekko japonicus
GCACAGCAGTAGCATTTGGAACCCAGATTCTAACTACCATGATGGTGGTGTTACTAACGCCCCCGGGGTTTTTTTGTTTTTTTAATCAGCAATCAAATATAGTTATATCAATGTAACAGTGTAGCTCCCAGGGTGCCTGTTGTGGGGAGAGGAAAGGAAGGAGATTGTAAACCACTCTGAGATTCTGAGTGAAGGGTGGGGTATAAAACCAATGCTCCTCCTCCTCCTCCTCCTCCTCCTCCTCTTCTTCTTCTTCTGCCTCTTCCTCCTCCTCCTCCTCTTCATCATCTTCCTCCTCCTCCTCTTCTTCTTCCTCCTCCTCCTCCTCCTCTTCTTCCTCCTCCTCCTCCTCTTCTTCATCATCTTCTTCTGCCTCCTCCTCCTCTTCTTCTGCCTCTTCCTTCTCCTCTTCTTCTTTTTCCGCCTCTTCCTCCTCCCCCTTCCCTTCTTCCTCCTCCTCCTCCTC
>NW_015183725.1:0-447 GCF_001447785.1 Gekko japonicus
GGCCTTGTAGCACCATTTAGAAGTAGATCGTGTTTGATGTTCGATAGTGTCATGTATATTAGATATGAGTGCGATCAGAGAGTTCCACAATCGGACACAGATTTGTAAAAATAAAAGAATGAAAGAGAGGGAGATATTTAGCATAAAAGACTGCCATTAAGAAAAAATCAAAGTATGATACAGAGGGTTATGTGGTTGGCAATCTTGTAAGAATATAGTCCAAAAATGGGAACAATTTTTCATCAAAATTAGATTGCTTTGGGCAGATTTCGGATCTTTGAACATCTTCGAACCTTATCTGTGATTTTTTCCAAGATAAAGTGGTCCCATACCTTTTTAAACCAGTTGTTTCTCATTGGAGCCAAAGAAGACTTCCATACAGACGCTATTGAAGTTTTCGCAGCTACTAGAAGACTTGTTAGCTCTTGTCTTAATTTAGGTACGTTT
>NW_015183726.1:0-458 GCF_001447785.1 Gekko japonicus
CAGCTTAGAGGGAACATTGGTCGTGACATTTATTTTTAGTCATGCTTCAGAATATGTCAATGGTCAACTATTTCTACAAGACGGAGACATCCTGCATGGGAGTGTGACACACCACCCTGCTGTGGAAGCAGCAGCAAGCAGCAGGGTGGCAGCGGGTAGGGACAGCCTCCATATGGCCCCAGCCTGCTCTTACCCACTGGAGCCTAGGAGCGTTTTTTTTTTAAAGGGGAAAGCCCTGAGAGTTCCACAAGTCATGCTTGGAAACAGCTCAATATGGCATGGCAGCTCCTCCCAAAAGTAAGGGCATTCCACTGGCCACAATGGGCCAAATCCCTGTTTAGAAACCACTGAGGATGCCCAATTACACACAAGTTCAGCTGTGGTCTGTTTGCCTGTTATGATCAGACAGCATAGCTGAATGTTTAACACTGTTCATGTATGTTCAGTTGTCCAAAGAA
>NW_015183727.1:0-639 GCF_001447785.1 Gekko japonicus
AGCAGAGAGTAATGCTCTCCTGGGGACATACAAGAGGATGATCGGACGTTAGCCGCTCCAACACGATACATATTCCAAAGCTTTCTGTAACAATCTCCTTTCTGAATCTGTTTGTGTTGACTGGAGATGATACTTTATGTGACATCTAATCAACCGTTGCCTTGAGTAAAACCCTTCCCTTTCTAAAGTTAATGTGGAATGTCTGGGTGATGCAACACTCCAAAGTGAATGTCTGCATTCCCTACATTGTAATTAAGTGATAAGAACACAAGAGATGCCAATGTTGGATCAGGCCAAAGGCCCATCCAGTCCAACACTCTGTATCACACAGTGGCCAGAAATACCAGGTGCCATCAGGAGGTCCACCAGTGGGGCCAGGACATTAGAAGCCCTCCTACTGTTGACCCCCACCCCCAAGCACCAAGAAGACAGAGCATCACTTGCCCCAGAGTCCTACCTTGTGCTAATAGCCACCGATGGACCTCTGCTCCATATGCTTCTCTAATTCCCTTTTGAAGCCGTCCATGCTTGTAGCTGCCACCACTTCCTGTGGCAGCGAATTCCAAGTGTTAATTGTAGAGGTCATCACCAGAAATTATCGGTACCTGCCCTAGCAAACGGTCTCTCTGCAGTAGAAGA
>NW_015183728.1:0-457 GCF_001447785.1 Gekko japonicus
TCGTAGCGCTGCACGAACACGATGTTCTGCTCTTAGGGTTTATTTACTTGCTTAACTTTTGTCTGGGTCACAGGTCCCCAGAGTGGCACCCACTCACACTTTTCCTGCTGCCTTCCAAGTGTTGTTGGGAAGTGGAGGGGAATTCCATTAACACATGGAATTCACTGCCACGGAAGGTGGTGGCGACCACAAGCATGGACAGGTTCAAGAGGGAATTGGGTAAACACGGAGCAGAGGTCCATGAGTGGCTATTAGCCACAAGGTATAGATAGGACCTCTCAGTCTGGGGCAAGGGATGCTCTGTATTCTTGGTTCTTGGAGGGGGGGGCAATAGTGGGAGGGATTCTAGTTTCCTGGCCCCATTGGTGGACCTCCTGATGGCACCTGGGATTTTTGACCACTGTGTGACAAAGTGTGTTGGACTGGCGAGGCCACTGGCCTGATCCAACAATGGCTT
>NW_015183729.1:0-440 GCF_001447785.1 Gekko japonicus
CCAGAGAGATCATTCCTGGAGTCACATGACCCATTTGGACCAATAGCAGTACAATGGGGGGGCTACGGGAGTAAGGACTATGAAGGGGTAAAAGTTCTCCTTCCCCATTCCACAACCGTGCAGCTGTTTCTATGCACTAATCCCACGATTAAAGGAATGATCTTTCCAGGGGTCAGAGGGGGTGGCTTGAATGGAGAGGAATGTGGGAAATCTCTGTACGCCTTCCAAGCACAAATGGTTTGATACGAACCATTTGCTCTGTTTTAGTTGGGGGTTTTTCCCCAATTATCATCCTTTATGCAATGCTGAATTGGTTTCGAAACGAACAGTTTTATTCGGGATTGTGTGTGTCGTCTGTCACCCCAGCAGCCTGACAGTTGAGAAGAAACATAAAAATCTTTACAAAAATGTATCAATAAACTGGCACAAATCCACCTCCT
>NW_015183730.1:0-460 GCF_001447785.1 Gekko japonicus
GTTTTTATTTGTATTCTTAATAGAGCTCCATGAAGAAGTGTGGATTAAATGTGCCGGGGTAGTAGAATGGAAAGGATGTATACTTTCTCCCTTTGTACCATTATTTTTCGTTCATTCGCTCCATAGCTGGTGCGGCCGTTCTCCCACTAACTTGCCTTTCTCCAAAACTGAGCTCAAGGACGGTTACAATAATACAAACAATATGCAATTAGAATCCCTCCTCTTGGAAAGCAAGGTCCTGATCGCTCCTAAAAGGGTTGATGGGAGTGTGCTGACCATTTAAAAAAAATCAAGTATCTGCAGCTATAGTCCTCTGCCCTGAGCTGGATAGCCCAGGCTAACACAATCTCGTCAGATCTGGGAAGCTAAGCAGGCTCAGCCCTGGTTAGTATTTGGATGGGAGTCCGCCCAGGAATTCCAGGGTCTCCATGCACAGAGGCAGGCAAAGGCAAACCTCTTC
>NW_015183731.1:0-430 GCF_001447785.1 Gekko japonicus
GGCTCATTCACACAGCCACATTTGGCACCTGTGCCCCAGTCGTACTCACCCCATTGTATAACGAGTTGGATGTTGAGTAAACAGCCACCAGAGAAATTCCGGTGCTTACGGATGTCTGCACATTCATCCCGCATTTCCGGATGTCTGAACGCAGGGGAGCACACACAAAATGGCTGGGAAGTCTGAACTGTCCAATCCATTCCAGGCGGTTCCTACTTGCGACATGCACATAAGCGCATGTGCCAGGAAAACTTAACAACAAACAAACCCCAAACTGCTCTGCATGGATGACTTGCCGTAACACTGTGAATGATTGACCGTGGGCCCTGAGTTGTAAAGGTGCCTCATGGTGCAGTGTCTAACCAAAATTCTCTGGTTAGCAATGCGAGATTAGCAATGTTACCATACCACGCCAACCTTCCAGTCTGAC
>NW_015183732.1:0-429 GCF_001447785.1 Gekko japonicus
TAATAAACTTGACTTGACTTGACTTGAGCGCTTTCACGCCCCTGAAAGCCGCCGCCTCCCGAGCGCCCCAGGACCATTTCGCCAACTTATCTAGGAGGCAGTGCAGGGGCTCGGCTACCGCCACCTTGTGTGGGAGGAAGGCATGGTAGAAGTTTATTAGCCCAAGAAACGCCTGCAGCTCCGCTTTGCATGTGGGGGCGGGGGCCTCCACGATGGCCTTCACCTTGTCATTAGCCGAGTGCAGGCCCGATGCGTCGACCTGGAACCCCAAAAAGTCCACTTCTGCGCCCCCTAGGAGACACTTTTCCCGCTTCACCTTGAGGCCAGCCGAGTCAAAATGCTGCAGGACAGCGTGGAGGCATGAGGCGAAGTCGTCGGGGGATGCCACGGCGATCAGGACGTCATCAAAGAATGGCGTCACTCCAGGGA
>NW_015183733.1:0-433 GCF_001447785.1 Gekko japonicus
CAACTTTATTTTCTCTTAAATAAACCATCTGTCTCCGTCTGTGTTTTATCTGTCTAGTCAGATATCAAGGGGAACAGTGGTTTCTGTTTACCTCACAAATAACAACAGCCTTGCTCTAGTAGGTTTCCAAATCAGAGACCTTTAGGGAGCGCATAGCTCACATGCTACCAGTCCCAAAGCTTGTGCCCCCCCCCTTTATTTGACTGTGGGTGGTCAGGGTTTAAAGAACCTATAGAAGAGGACAGAGTGGGGGGACTGGGTGTTCTTCAGCCCAGAAGGCACCTGTCTCAGAGCCTTCCCCCCTCTGTCTCTGACCCCATAGCCAGTTCCCTGACCAGCTAAGCTTGCCAGTCCCCAGATCAGGGCGGGGGTTTCCCCAGTTTTTAGGGCTTTGGGAGAATCTTTGTCCCCAAACAGCCACATCCCCACGTGA
>NW_015183734.1:0-440 GCF_001447785.1 Gekko japonicus
ATCTGCAACCAAGCGGGTGTGTTTAGTCTACAATTCTACATTTTTATCTGCAAATGATGGAATACGAAACTTTTAAAATATATATATTCTATTGTTTTTCTCCCCTGAGTCTTGCTACTATAAGTCCTATGTGTATCACCGACTTAGAGTCAGTTTTGAGGATATTTTTGACTGGGGAAAAAATATGGTCCAGAATCACTAGATTTTTGCTTCCCAGAATAAGAGCAGCAATCTTGGGTGTCTCAGATGGATATCACCATGTTGGTTTGAAGTAGAAGAGCAAGATTCGAGACCAGTAACACTTTTTGGGTTTTTTTACAATTTTTCAGAACTTTACAATCTACCACAACATAATACCATTTACATCTGATTATAAACTGGGATTTTATAGAACTGTATTTTATATTTTGAAATTGTTGGTTTTAACCGAATGTTGGTTT
>NW_015183735.1:0-440 GCF_001447785.1 Gekko japonicus
TGTACTTTAGGGTTGGAAACTGGTGTCATGCCCCTGCTACAGAGAGCTTAGTTGGGAAGACATGCGAGGAATCTCCCTCCTCACTATATACCACAGATATATTAGTAGAATTTAAAGACTTTCGAACGCGACAGAAAATCCTCTCAGAAGCCAGGGCAAGGAACAGCCTTGACTTTCAAGGCATGAAGATTCAAGTGTTTCCAGATCTTCCTCCTGAGGTCTTAAGGATAAGAAAAGATCTTAAGAGCACCACAGCTAAACTGTGGGATTTAGGAATCAAGTACAGATGGCTCCGTACAGGCAAGTTATGTGTTCAACAGGGTCCAATCTCTTATTTTACTCATGACTCTGTCTCAGGTGAAATAATGTTGGCTGCTTTAAATCTTTCCCCTTCTGACTCCCAAGAAAACAGAGCATCAGCTAAAATGACTCGGATCTGT
>NW_015183736.1:0-444 GCF_001447785.1 Gekko japonicus
TTAAGTACAAGTGGAAGTTCCTGCTCCAGTTACAAAGGCTGGTTCCCCCGTCTGCTTCTCTGAGCGTTCTACCCAAGCTTTGTGCCCATTGGACCATTCAATGATTGTGTGTGGCAAGTGCCCAAGAAGTCACTTCTAATTTATGGCAGCCCTATGAATCCGTGTTCCCCAGGACCTCCCCTCGTCCAATAGCCTGGCTCAGGCCTTGCAAACGGAGGGCCTTTGAGGCTTCCTTGACTGAGTCCATCCATCTCATATTTGGTCTTCCTCTTTTCCTGCCGCCTCTAGCTTTTCCTAGCGTCGTTGTCTTTTTCAGTGAGTCTGGTCTTCTCATAATGTGACCAAAATATGATAGCCTCACTTCAGTTGTTTTAGTTTCTAGGGAGAGTTCAGGCTCAATTTGATTTAAAAACCACTGATTTGTCTTTTTTGGCGGTCCACGGT
>NW_015183737.1:0-350 GCF_001447785.1 Gekko japonicus
CGGCCCCCTGGCTGGATGTCCTGCTCCAATGCCAGGTAACTGACCCTTTGCCCCTGACTTCCTCCAGCTGATGCCTATTCACTGCTTCCACCCTGCTGTGTCCACTTTCTGGTTCCCCCAGCACTCCCAAAAAGGACATGGTTCCAGAGTTGGCCTTTTCTTTCGACCTGGCTGGCGCTAGCCACCTTTCCCCCTTCCTACCACTCAGTAACTCTCGGGAGACCTGCTTTGACTCTCCCTCATCTACTACCTGTATTAGGGCTGCCCTGGGCTCCCCTGACCCCCAACGTGGGGTGCCAGATATAAGGTATGGGTCTTACGGTGCACAGAAACAAAGAAACAGTTTGTTT
>NW_015183738.1:0-423 GCF_001447785.1 Gekko japonicus
ATCAAATGCCTTCTCTGCGTCAACAAATACCAATGCCATCTGCTTTTTGGGGTGTGACTCATAATATTCCAAGACATTCAAGATGGTTCTTACATTATTTTTAATTTGTCGCTTAGGCAAAAAGACTGCTTCGTCTTGGTGTATTACTTGGACAAGGACTTTTTTTAGTCTAGTAGCCAATATGGTTGCAAAAATTTTATTGTCTGTGTTTAACAGTGAGATTGGTCTGTAGTTCCTGATTTCCTTTTCATCTGTTTCTTGTTTATGAATCAATGTAATTAAGTCTTCATTGCATGAATTCAGGACGTTCCCTTTTTGAACAATATTCTGTATTATGGATTTTAGTGGCAATATTATATGTTCTTCAAAGACTTGATAAAATTCTGCAGGTAGGCCATCTGGACCTGGTGTTTTCTTCTTTTT
>NW_015183739.1:0-428 GCF_001447785.1 Gekko japonicus
TAGGGCATAAGATGCTCCAGTCATTTACAACACCTTTGCTTCCACAATCTTTAACATTAGTTGCTCTTCAACAGATGCTAGGTACTCTCAATTGGGTCAGACCCTATTTTTCTTTACTGACCTAAGTTTTTTGCTTTCATTACTGCAAACCATCCTGCAGATACTCCCTCTGCAGAAGCAATTTCAGCTTTACAAACTGTCAATCTCTTTTTGAGACATAGCTGTGTTAATCAGCTTCCAACTATTCATACTGGCATTCAACTCTTTTACTCATTTCCAACCCTACTAGCTGTTTAGCTGTAAGAGCCTGAACTTATTGTGGAATGGTTTTTGTTTTCCCCACCTTCCTTTTTCTTTTTCTCACTCTCATAGTGCTCATCAGAATATTATTCCATACATTGAAACAACAGCTAGTCTCATTAGCCTAG
>NW_015183740.1:0-431 GCF_001447785.1 Gekko japonicus
GACCACGGAAATATCTTTGGACAGTGCTGCTTCTTCATTTCATTGTTCACGTTTGAAACATTCCTCATGTAAATTTCAGAAGGAGCAATCCTTTAGTTTTGGGTTTGAGTCCCTTTAAGAATGGTCTTTCAGCCTTTTAAATTTGATACGGGGACATTTCTATCCGCCTGCGAATGTTTTGACCTTTAGAAGGGCTAAGAGAGAAGAATTGTGAGAGACTCTGTTTTTTGGTAAGAGTTAAATTTGAACGTTTCAATTTTAGAGGTTTGTTTCATTCGTTTCTTTACACATTTGCTTGTACGGTTCTTCGGTTTCAGGTTCTTCTTCTGAGGAAGCATCAGCAATACGCGGGAAGTTCTTTAACTTCACAGCAAGCGAACGCATGAAGTAATATTGGAACTTTAACCTTATGCAGTTCCGCAGGGCCTGCA
>NW_015183741.1:0-548 GCF_001447785.1 Gekko japonicus
GGGGGGGGGGTTAGACCTTGCAAATATGCTAAAAAAGAGAAGAAATTGAAGCAGAATGGTGCTTCTCTGGGGTGGAGGGGGATTTAAATTTATCTTAGATACTTAACCAAAAAAACCCTTCTTTGAATCCAACAAAGTCCATCATAAGAACATAAGAACATAAGAGATGCCAATGTTGGATCAGGCCAAAGGCCCAACCAGTCCAACACTCTGTATCACACTGTGGCCAGAAATACCAGGGCCATCAGGAGGTCCACCAGTGGGGCCAGGACATTAGAAGCCCTCCCACTGTTGACCCCACCAAGCACCAAGATGACAGAGTCGGATTCGACTGGCTTTCGAGCAAGGGAACCTTTACGTGGCTAATAGCCACTGATGGACCTCTGCTCCATATGCTTATCTAGCAGAGGAAAGGGAAGGAAGCCGGTCAGCAGAGAAGGTGGATGTGGAAGCATGAAGCTAAGAAGTACAAAAGAGAATACCCCGCCCTGGGACCTGAAAACATGGGAGTGGCGTGTGTGGTTGGAGCCAGTCTGGTGTAGTGGTTA
>NW_015183742.1:0-419 GCF_001447785.1 Gekko japonicus
CCGGCAGCTCGAAGGGCCGGTGCCTCGGCGTCGCGGTGCCTCGGCGTCGCTATGAGACTAACATGCACTTTACTGCTGGGATGAGCAGGAGGGTGGAATTTTACCTGTGTAACCCCCCTAAAGCCCAACGGGGAGATCCGCATCTGCGCGGACTACAAGTGCACCATTAATAAGGCACTGCACGACCACTCCTACCCCGTCCCGGTCGTAAGTCACGTCCTGGCAACGCCGGCGGGAGCATCCATCTTTGGGAAGCTGGACTTAGCACAGGCCTACCAGCAACTGCCGGTCGATGAGGTCACCGCCACAGCACAGACGATCATCACACACTGTGGTGTGTTCCGGGTGAAGAGGCTGCAATTCGGGGTGAGCGTGACGCCTGGGATTTTCCAACAACTCATGGACTCCTTGTTAAAAGG
>NW_015183743.1:0-435 GCF_001447785.1 Gekko japonicus
ATGTATTAGGCAGTCTGGATGTCCTGGTCTACTGATAGACTCCAGAGAGTGCCTGTAGTGTCTGTTGCTCTTTCCCATGGGATCTCATGAAGCTGCCTTATACTGAATTAGACCACTGGTCCATCAAAGCCAAAGTCTCTTCAGATGAGCAGTGGTTCTCCAGGGTTTCAGGCAAAGGTATTTCATATCACCTGCTGCCAAATCTTCTAACTGGAGATTCCAGGGATTAAACCTGGGACCTTCTGCATGCCGAGCAGATACTCTGCTGCTAAGCCATGGTTCTTCCCCAAATTATATGGGATGCTACAAAGAATGATCTTCACCCATGGTAGTACTTAACATTTTCTTGAAACTATTGTTAGGGGGGCATCAGCAATTTTAGGAACAGTGTAATTAATATGCAGAAACACCCAAGTTATATTTCTCCTTATATCC
>NW_015183744.1:0-438 GCF_001447785.1 Gekko japonicus
ATCTCATCCTTTGCCGTCCCCATCCTCTTCAATTAAATTACTATTACAGTATTTCTAGCCAGCGACTCAACAGATAACGTCTAGTATCATTTGGGTTCCAGATGATGACACAGATCTGATCCACTGGAGGGAAGACCCGATAAGAGTGTGGCCGCCCGCTCCCTCAACTAAAAGCCTGGCGGAAGAGCTCCGTCTTGCAGGCCCTGTGGAACTGTAAAAGGCCCCACAGGGCCCTGATCTCATATGGTGACTCATTCCACCAGGTAGGGGCCCAGGCCAAGAAAGCCCTGGCTCTAGTTGAGGCAAGACGGATGTCCCTGGGGCCGGGAACGACCAGAAGATGCTAATTTGCAGGTGATAAAGTTCTCCGGGGCTCCGAGGGGAGAGGCAGTCTCGAAGACATGCAGGCCCCTGCCAGGGGTCATTTTGTAGAAAAAG
>NW_015183745.1:0-422 GCF_001447785.1 Gekko japonicus
CTGCTTGCTGCTAGCAGCAGTGCAAATTGAAATAGCCTTAAAGTGGCATTCCAACAAAGTTCCATCGATATCTTTATGGTTTGAGAAGATATGGGACAAATTCATAATGGGCAAAATAGCAGAAAGTCACAAACATAACATGTTAAGGGGAGATATCTCTGACTTTACAGAAATCTGGTTCCCAGTCTTGACATATTTTGCCGCATGTGAAATCATTCCTAATAATGTTGAATATCAAAAAATGATAACTTTCTGACATAATGATAATGTTTTAGTACTTGGCAGTTTATGTCATTGTTGACTTTTATGCTCCTATGCTGAGGTTATTAGACTACTACAACCAATATATTCATTATCAGCTATTATCCTGTTTAAACTGTTTATTTATTTAACGTGTTATTTTGATTTTTTGTATCCTGTTG
>NW_015183746.1:0-422 GCF_001447785.1 Gekko japonicus
AGTATTTCTCCACCATGCTAAATATAAATTCATGAATGAATTCCCTACTATTATAATTAGGAGAGGCAAACGGGAAATCTTGTTATGAATTTGTCAGATAATGTAGCCAGTTTTTACCTGTTTTTTTGTTGTTGGTTTTGTTATTGTTTGGACTGCTCTGAGTAGTGTTTTTGTTTCAACACCACGGCCCTCACCAACTAAGGTGAGGAGATTAGCTACAGCTGCTTGAAAGAAAAAATGCCAAGTTTTCTTGTAGCCACTCTAGGGAACCCAGATGATATTTCACTTCAGGAATTTAAGGGAGATGCACCACAATAATAAACAGTGTTTCTATACAAAGGGCCATAGGCATATAGTGCAGGAATAAAACCTTTGTATACCAGAGTCAGAATTAGAGCCCATGAATAGATGAGGAGACCAGG
>NW_015183747.1:0-410 GCF_001447785.1 Gekko japonicus
AGCACTTACATGATGTAACTGCAACCCTGATCTCCCACACCTAAGCAAGATGTTCTGATAATCATTGGTGACTGGTACACAAATGAGGGAGACAAAGTAGAATCAAGTTTTGTTAAAGAATTTGGGATAGGAGCATGAAATGACGCAGGAGAGTGACTCATAGAATTCTGTGAAGACAATGATTTGTTCATTGCGAACACATGTTTCAGGCAACCGAACAGACGACTGTGTATGTGTACATCACTGGATGGATTACATAATCAGATGGATGACATAATCAGAAGCAGAAGATGGAGACACTCTATTCTCTCTCTTAAAACAAGGCCTGGAGCTGATTGTGGTACAGACCATTAATTGTTAATATTGAAAATTAGAACAAGGCTGAAGAAAAATACGAGAACTTTCATGGT
>NW_015183748.1:0-441 GCF_001447785.1 Gekko japonicus
AAATCCAATCTCTTCTTCTTCTTGGTCTTGGATCCAGTGCTCCAGTTATGATCTGTCAAAAGCAGCAAAAACACCTCTTCTCTGCATTGGCTGGGCAAGGTGCTGTGGCTCAGTGGCAGAGCATCTGTTTGGCATGCTGAAGGTCCCTGGTTCAATCCCAAACCTCTCCATTTAGAAGAAGAAAAGTTTTTTATACCCTGCTTTTCTCTACCTTAAGGAGTCTCAAGGTGGCTCACAATCCCCTTGCCTTCCTCTCCCCACAACAGTCAATTTGTGAGATAGGTGGGGCAGAGAGAGTTCTGAGAAAACTGTGACTGCCCCAAGGTCACCCAGCGGGCTTCACATTGAGGAGTGGGGAATCAAACCTGGTGCTCCAGATTAGAGTCTGCCCCTCTTAACCACGCTGGCTTTCTAAGGACCAGGCAGTAGGTGAAGGGAAAG
>NW_015183749.1:0-417 GCF_001447785.1 Gekko japonicus
TCATCTCCTGCCTTGAAAACCTCATGAGGCAGAACTTCATGGGGGTCATCATGAGTTGGTTAGGAGTTGATGGCACACTCTGCCTTAATGATGGATTGTGGCCCCAATGGAATCTGGGTTAGCAAGGTTGTCCTCGCTTAAAATCATTATTAAACCAGGACTTTAAAGACTGATTGCTACTAAAGAGCTCTAATTATTAGAAATGAATTAGAAGACTGGCTGGTGAAGATGGTAGAACTTGCTGAGATGGCCAAACTTCTTTGATGAGGGAAAAGGCATTATCGGCATTGAGTGCTAACTGGAAACCCCTTATAGGCGTTTTGCATGAAACTGGAAAAGGTGAATTGATGACTTACGGTTCTGAAGAATAAAAAGAGGGGAAAAGATTATAGATCAGGGGTGGCCAAACTTGCTCAG
>NW_015183750.1:0-426 GCF_001447785.1 Gekko japonicus
CAGGCAGTGGAGGGCCTCCGATGAGCAATAGATGGGAGATGAATAGGGGCTCCTCAAGAGCATAGCAACCCTAGACTTCCTCCCATTTGAGTAATAACCAGGGCTGGGCTTCTGAGATCTGTTGAGATGAGGCTAATGCAGGTGGTGTGAAATACCTCTGCCTGAGACCCTGGAGAACTGCTGCCTGCCAGAACAGACAGTACTAACTTTGATGGACTGGTCATCTGATTTAGCATAAGAGAGTTTCATGCCTTCATGCGTCCCCCAAAGGTCTTGTCCAGATTTCTGTCTGGATCTTTGGAGGTACGGTACTTCATTAAGGCTGCGATCACACACACTAAATAATCCAGTTTCAATCCACTTTCCCCCAATTTGTTTTGCCTTCTCTACTAGAGCTGCGTTGAGCTGCGGTGGCTCAAGTGGTTA
>NW_015183751.1:0-485 GCF_001447785.1 Gekko japonicus
GGCTGAACTTTTGCTATCAACCAACATCACTTCAATTGCAATGAATTTCTATTGAGTCATTTCACAGATTTACTGGCCCAAGAGTACTATTTAGTTAGTACATTTTTATTCCACCGGCCCTCCAAGGAGGTCATGGCATTGTACAAGGATATATATGCATGTGCTAATCAGTGGAACTGATTTCTATGTACAGAGAAGCAGACTGCACACTGTAATACCGGCTATCTCTGTTAATTTTTTTAGAAAAGCTTTTTGGCTTTACTTAATGGTTCCCTCCCCCAGTTTTATCCTGACAGTAGTCTTGTGAGATAGACTGGGCTGACAGAAAGTTACCAGAAGATCATCCAATAATCTTTGTGGCTGAGGGAGGATATGAACCTAAGTGTGTCTGGCTAAAGTCCATCACTCTAGCCCCTACACCATACCAGCCAGTACCCTAAAACTTTAGATGTTTTTGGTACCATTGTAATCATTACTTCAAATGG
>NW_015183752.1:0-416 GCF_001447785.1 Gekko japonicus
CAATAGGAGCGCTATGTCGATGCAGCAAAACACCGTGATAGCGAAAAAACGCGGTAGTGACATCCACATTGCTTTTAAAAAATAAAACCCAACGTGTAGGAGTATGGCAGCCCGCCGGTGAAGAGGTGTGTTCTGGAGTGATGAGGAAGTGGAGGCCATGCTCCACACCCTCATCACAGGAAGACTGGGCTCCAGCCTCATGCACAGTACCCACCTGGAGAACATAAGACTGTTCTCCAGGCTGTCTGTGTCAATGGAGGCCAGAGGGTACATCAGAACTGCCGAGCAGTGCCGTTCTAAATTTAAACGGGTGAAGGGGGACTTTTACAGTGCCCTAGAAGCCTGGAGGGGCTTCCCCCTGACTTACTAGATACAGGCCACCATACGTCGCCCAGATGACAGAACTTTGGCAACAG
>NW_015183753.1:0-430 GCF_001447785.1 Gekko japonicus
TCTAATTCCATTAGAGTTAGATGGCTTAGGAGAGGATAGCTCTGCTTAGAATGGCGCTTTAAACCGACTAAAAGTTCTCTCAATGGCTCAGCTCTAGGGATTCCAGCCTCCAGTAGGCTTGCCAAGTCCCCCTGGGGGGCGGGTAAACCCCCGCCCAAGAGGCCCGTTACCCGACGCCAGTGAATCGGGGCCCGGGGGAACTCCACCCCCTTCTGGCACATGTCCCCAGCATGATGAGGTCACCCAGAGGTGACATCATCACACTGGCAACGTTGGGGGCGGGACGCTCTATGATTTGAGGGAAAACTCTATGGTTTTTCTCTCGAATCCAAAGCCCCCAATGTGCCGACGCGATGACGTCACTTGCGCGCGCACTTCGCACACACACACACAGACTCCCGGACCAGCACGGGATTCCCCCAAGGTAAGT
>NW_015183754.1:0-405 GCF_001447785.1 Gekko japonicus
TGAAGATGTTTTAAGATATGTTGCACGTTCATTTGCTGTTCAGCTCGTCTATGAGTTTGAACCTTACCTGGCAACCCAATGTATTTGACAAAGTGTGTTTTGCACACGGAAGCTCATCTCTCCCCTTATAATAAAAGCGACTTGGGGTGGCAACATTCAATGCACGGCAAAATCAGTTTGCCCGCTCGTCTGCCACTCACCCTGGGTCCTATGGATTGGCTGCCTTGCATTCCACTGCTGCGTCAGTCCCACCCACAGACCTGCCGACAAGCCTCTCGCCCTCACTCTCCAAGGAGCCATCCGGCAGGATGGACGCTCCAGCAGGGAGCCAGGGGGAAGGCCGGGCTGGCCTTCACGTGGCCTGGTCACTCCTTCTGGCCCTGAGGCTGCTGGGAGGCCTCCGGA
>NW_015183755.1:0-272 GCF_001447785.1 Gekko japonicus
TCCTCTCCCGTCTACAGAAACCCTTTGTAGAGTCTTCCGTACATGTTCAGAAGACTCCACCTCCATAAGGTCTGGAAACTTTGTCCAGCCTTCCCCATTCAACTTCATTAATTCAGGCTGCATCCACAGGGAGAAGATTTTTCATTTCCTCTGTCTTCACTGCCATAAGTGCAAAAGGCATTCATACTGACAACAAACTATCCCCACAGCACTTTCGTACATGCTTTCCTTTCTCAGCTGCCCTTTCCCCCTGTTGTACAACCAAGATAGGG
>NW_015183756.1:0-366 GCF_001447785.1 Gekko japonicus
CCGAATTCCTTCTCAGGAGTTTGTAAGGCTTCTGCCTTGACCCACCACAAAAAGATTGTTCGCTGTGCCAGAAACAAGCTACACCTCCATCTTGAGGGGAAGACTTTTCTTCTCTTGAAATGTTGAACAGAAAACTGTGAACTATTGAGCTTCACAAATAGAGCTTTTCTTCCCCCCCCCACTGAAAAGCTGTTCTGAAACCAAAATCACTTCAAACTGAAAAGAGTAAGCAGCACAAGCCTCAAGTGTGAACTGAGAGCTTTAAGGGAAACAAATGGATTGCTGAGATGGGACTTCCATTCCTTGTTCGCTTTTTATTGGAGAGCCTGAAGCGGCAGGCAGCCTACCTCAGAAGAGCAGTATGAA
>NW_015183757.1:0-398 GCF_001447785.1 Gekko japonicus
CTTGACATTATTGCGGCTGCTTGAATGTATTTGATTCACCTCACTTAAAAATGGTTTTCTTGTCCAGGTCTTTTTAGACTTGCTTAGAATCATTGTTATTTTTCAAAAAGGGATCCTGTGATTCCTTAAGTGTGTCATGCCCATAAATCAAATCTAAAATCCTAATCTAGCAGTTCATAGGAATGTCCATAGGAGTGAGAGATAGTAGATCTTCCTTATAATTTGGCTTCTCTAGAGTGGATGTGGACCAGATTGGCACTACCTATAGTAACATCTTTTGTTACCGTCCATCGGGTTTTCTTTGCAAAGATACTGGAGTGGGTTGCCATTTCTTTCTCCAGTGGATCACATTTTGTCTGGGGAAAAAAATGAAGGTAAAAGAAGAAGGTGACGGCAAA
>NW_015183758.1:0-388 GCF_001447785.1 Gekko japonicus
CTCCCACGACTGGGTTGGCACGCTTGGTGGGTTTGGCAGACTGCCTGGCAGGTCTGGCATCTCCTCACCCAGGCCTCTATCTCGGGTTCGATTCCCGGCCACCAAACGTAACTCTGGGCCATAGCCTTCATCCTTACAATACCCGGATGCGCCTCATGGAGAGCATGGAGAACTCATTGTTGCAGGGCGTGGGGAACTATGACCCTGTCACCCCACAGGAGACAACCCTTGAGTGCCGACAGCTCATCCCTTTGGGTGGCACACACTGCAAACTCGGGGCCCGTGGAGGGTGTGAGCCACCCCCTCACCAACCAGCCCAAAACCCGGGAGATTATAAGGTCCTGGGCCAATCAGGTAGCGATATCCATGGCCTGAAGGGGCGGCTCGG
>NW_015183759.1:0-344 GCF_001447785.1 Gekko japonicus
GAGTTTCTGGATCGGTCTCAAGGGCAGGCAAGCATAAAGCAAGGTACAGTGGTTCTATTCGGAGGTGACCCTTGCATGGATTACTGTGCCTAGGTTTGGGCGAGACAGGAAAGGAGACAGCTGCTGCACTTGGTGCGGATGGAAAATGCCAGCTTGGCAATGTTCGTGATCTGGGCCTCCGTAGATAAGGAGATATCTAAGACCATGCTCAAACTCCTTACAGTTTGTGCCGGTATCAATGGCACACTGTCAAGGGTGGGAAGTTGGTGCCCCAGCCCTGACACACACACCCCCCTGCCACAGAACCTCCATCTTAGTTGGATTTGGTCTCAGTCAACTCTTCT
>NW_015183760.1:0-336 GCF_001447785.1 Gekko japonicus
CTTCTGCTACTCCCAAGGGCCATCATTCCAGTTCAGGGGGCTGTCCTTATGCTCTCAGAACACTTCTACTGCTCCCCAAGGCTGTCATTCCGTTCTGGGTGCTGTCATTCCAGCCCCAGAAGACTTCTGCTACTCCCAGGGGCCATAATTCCACTTGGGGGCTGTCAATCCTCTGCTAGAATGCTTCTGCCATTCCCAGGGGCTGTCATTCCACTTGGAGGGCTGTTATTTCAGTCCCAGAGCAGTTTATATGGGATTTCGAGTTCCCTTCCCTCTGTGCCTCTAACTAACGCATGTGCGGCACACTTGCTGCCAACAGAAAACAATGGCTGCATG
>NW_015183761.1:0-317 GCF_001447785.1 Gekko japonicus
AACTCCCACATGAATGACAAGCTTCTGGAGTCTAGCCATTTAGCAATCTGTACGAAATTGGACTTCGACGTCAAGGCTAAATTCTCTTTGTAGGCATGTGGATAATGGGGGGGGGGGGACAGGATAACAAGCATAATGTCTGTGACCTTTCCCTCTGTGTGAGTTAAAAGCTGTAGGGAGAGATGTGTAGGCCCGGTGGGTTGCTAGGGGCAACCCCAACTCCCTGGTTTGAAAACTAGCTGCCCTGGGAGTTCAAAGTGAGACTCCTGGAAACCAGCTTAGCACTCCGGTTGCCAGACTCCAGGTGGCACCTGGGG
>NW_015183762.1:0-771 GCF_001447785.1 Gekko japonicus
GTTTGTAGTTGAGCAACAGAAAAGCATGGTTTACTCTCCATAAAGCATGAGAGACCACAACCTGCTTGCTATAGTGGAGGAGCTTCGTTCACATACAGGTCTCCACCTGTGCTATTTTTTTTAAAGAAAAAAAGATGCTGCACATTACATAGAACACATGGAAATATAGTCGGGTAGTATTCACCTGTTTGGAAACTGCGTGGATAATACAATTTCCCCATAGGAACAGAATCCTGGTACCTTGACCATAACTTTCAGGGCCTGGAAGCTCTGGAAGATTCCAGACTTTCTGTACTGCTGCTAATAAAGATTCCTGGCTCTTAATTGGGGCCTGGTTTGGTCATCTCATCCTTACTAGGTTAAGGTCAATTCTAGTCTGGTCCTAGACAATCACTTGGTGGCCACAGCAAGAAAATCTTGAAATCTCAGCATAAAGAGCTCTGTTTTACTTGGAAGCTTGTATAGTTATATACCAACAGACTAGGGCTGCGGTCACACTGGAGGCTTTCCACAATCTGGGCATGCTTCTAATTGCACCGGTTTAAGGTGTTGTGGGGCAGACCAACCAGAGAGCACGCCCTGGCACTTTTTCCTGCATGCTCATCTGGTGGTCAGGAATTCACATTACTGCAGTGCCTCAACCATGGAGCACGCTGCCTGGTCATTTTTTATTTAATGCTTGTGGGTGCATGCACATAAGCAGCAACTAACCCCCCCCACAGTGCTGGAAATGGATCTGTGGGTGCTGGAAATGGATCTGTGGGTGCAAAC
>NW_015183763.1:0-295 GCF_001447785.1 Gekko japonicus
GGGAGGTGGGTGCAAACAGGCAGGTTTTAACTCACAACTGTGAGCTACGCAGTTGACCAATTGGGGGAGGGGTCAAGGAGGCAGCAGCCTGCCAGGCACATGGAAAACAATTGGGGTAATACATTTTGCCCCTTATTACCCCCTATGGGTCGTATGTCTCAGAAATCTCTTCATAGTGGGGGTTGATGTCATGGTAGGAATGCACTTCCCTTATTTTGGGTTTATTGGTGCAGGGGTTTGGCCTGGGCATTAGAGAATACCCCTCATTTTTTTTAACAAAATTGCCTCTCATTTA
>NW_015183764.1:0-433 GCF_001447785.1 Gekko japonicus
TATTGTGGGAATCTTCTGAGGTTTTTGTTTTGTGTTTATGTATCTTTCTGTTAGGTGAATGGCTGGAAAATCTAACAAGCCATTGTGCTTTCTGGACTATTTTATGGAAAATAAACATGGACTGAAAAACAAGACATAAACCCAGGAAAAAGAGATCCGGGGGGGGGGGCAGGGGCAGGCAATGAGTTGCCAACCTACTGGTGGTACCTGGAAGTTTCCTGGAATTTCAAATCATCTCCAGGTTACAGAAATCAGTTTTGTTATGTACTAACAAAGGACCACGGACGCGGTCAGGTACACACATGATCAAGAGCACTAGCAAAGCTTCGCGACCCGAAACAATAGACTCGTAGGATCCTAAAACGGACCAATAGGTTAGCCCAAATCTGCAAAGGAACCTAAGTTTACTGGTGCACTGTAAATAAACCTATCA
>NW_015183765.1:0-292 GCF_001447785.1 Gekko japonicus
GAAATAGTGGGGAGAGGAAAATGAGATGCTTCCCGCAAATACATGAGAGTGTTCACTTGTATCATTAACATACAGTGCTAATAGTACTCTGGGAATTTTGGAATAAGGTTTTTACACACACACACACACACACACACAAATTCATATGGAAGTGTCCAGTTTTCCCCAAATGTCTAGGAATATAAGTTGTAGTTGAACTGAAGCTGTCACTGCAGTTTTCCCAGAGCAGAGGACTGTTAAGCTATAGTGACGTGATTATTTAACACTGTGGTCGAATCTGCATTTGCATTTT
>NW_015183766.1:0-335 GCF_001447785.1 Gekko japonicus
TCATCTTAAACACCTGCCGGCACAGTCCTAGACAAAGTTACGCCCCCTCTGAAGTCCGTTGACTTCAGTGGACTTAGGAAGTTACAACTCTGTTTAGGACTGCATAGCAAAATGTGCAGGATTCCATGTGCTTCGTACAGCATCATGGAAGCAATCAGCCAATTGGATTTATTCGGTCAATGAATCATAGAGTTGGAAGGGACCTCAGGGGTCATCTAGTCCAACCCCCTGCACAATGCAGGAAATTCACAGCTACCTCCCTCCCCACCCCCAGTGGCTCCTGTTCCGTGCCCAGAAGAGGCCCCCACAAAAAAAAACCCCTCCAGGATCCCCGG
>NW_015183767.1:0-267 GCF_001447785.1 Gekko japonicus
ATGCATTTTATTTATAAAACCTACTTCAGGAAATTCTTCTGGTTTGACAAATGTAAGTTTTACTGTTACTTAAGTTGGTCTATCTTTCCGGGTCAATACCGGATCCTATTTTGATCCTCATCCCTACTGTGCTTTGACTTGGCTGTCTTCGCTTCCCACATTCCACTAGGGTTGCCAAGTCCAAAATTACTTACCGTGGGGGATTCCCGCGCTGTCTTGGGACTCCCGGAAGTGACGACATTGTGTCGGCACGTTGGGGGCGGGGCC
>NW_015183768.1:0-435 GCF_001447785.1 Gekko japonicus
ACTCATGGCAGCTTCAGCTGACAGGTATATAGGCAAAGGGAGTGCGGGAGATCTGGGAAACTTAAAGCAGGAAATGACACCCGACTGACTAACTAATATCCCTTGAGAGAGAGCCAGTTTGGTGTAGTGGTTAGGAGGGTGGACTCTAATCTGGGAGAGCCAGGTTTGATTTCCCCACTTCTCCACATGCAGCTGCTGGTTGACCTTGGGTCAGTCAAAGTTTTCCGAGAGCTGTTCTCTCAAGAGCAGTTCTCTCAGAGCTCTCTCAGCCCCACCAACCTCACAGGGTGGTCTGTTGTGGGGACAGGAAGGGAAAGGAGACTATAGGCCACTCTGAGACTCCTTCAGGTAGTGAAGGGCAGGGTATCTTGATGCCCAAGATGGGTCAAGGTGAAGAATATCCTGCCTCAAACAGGCTGCAGTTTCCTCAGTATT
>NW_015183769.1:0-438 GCF_001447785.1 Gekko japonicus
GGTTACCATATTTTGAAAAGCAAAAAAACCCAACGTGTTTATCCTATTAATCTGTTGCAATTATGATTTGGTTGTTATATAGCATTGGGAAAAGTGGAGAAAAGGGCAACTGGAATGATAAAAGGGTTGGAACACTTTCGCTATGAAGGTATACAAACCTTTCGCTATGAAGTTATACAAACAAGGTATAACATAGATAAAAAAACAGGCTTCTATGACACACCAACAGAACTAGAAAAAATTTGGCTATCAACGAGTGACAAATTGATACAAAAATTATACAAAATATTATTGAAAGATGAAGAATTAGATGAAAAGGAAGGACTCAAAACAAGATGGGAAAAAGATATTGGGCGCAAAATAGATGAAAGTAGTTGGGTAAAGTATAATTAGAATAGATTTGTTGATGTTAAATTGTATTTTGTATGTTTTAATCTG
>NW_015183770.1:0-330 GCF_001447785.1 Gekko japonicus
AATCAAGCCATTTAACCATTTAGTTAATGGGCTATTTCGTGCCCATCCCTACCTGAAACTGAAGAAGATACAGTATAGGAAACATGGGCGCATATTAGTTAACATTTCATTTTACTAGTTAGATGTCAACTTGAGTAATTAGACTTTACATAAGTACAAAGATGATTTGGAAGATCATAAGATCAGAAGTTTTAAGTAAAAATGCCCTGACCTGGATAGCCCAGGCAAGCCCGATCTCATCAGATCTTGGAAGCTAAGCAGGGTTGACTCTGGCAGGTACTTCGACAGGAGACCTCATTGTAATACCAGCAGTCAGGAGGCAGAGGCAGG
>NW_015183771.1:0-467 GCF_001447785.1 Gekko japonicus
GGTAGGATGCTGGGATGCTGGAATAACCACTATGTGAAGGGAATGGCAGGAAAATATTTTTTTATGGGACTAAAAGAGATTCTTTACAGATAGCGTTTTTTGGCTCACTTGTCCAGATACAGCTAGTATGTGATAGATTCAGATGGGTAGCCATGTTGGTCTGAAGCAAGAGAACAAAGTTTGAGTCCAGTGGCACCTTTAAGACCAACAAAGTTTTATTCAAGGTATAATCTTTCATGCACCTGCACACTTCTTCAGATACTTGCCTGCTATGTGAGTCCATCTGTCCTTATATCTTGGAGAGTGGAGTGATTTCAGATGCCAAATGACAATAGCAAGTGAATGACGATAGCAGGTGTGATTGGATTAGATGTGATATTTATTTATTTATAAATTCAATTTATAGCCCGCCCTTCCCGCAACGCGAGCTCAGGGCAACTCACAGTCAGGCATAAGCCAACATGTAA
>NW_015183772.1:0-482 GCF_001447785.1 Gekko japonicus
AGATGGCTATTGGTTAAATCAATCACTTATTAGATTGAATTTACTAAGGGAAAGCCTCAACACTACACAAGTTTTTCTTCTGAACATCCACCACTTTCTACCATTTACTATTAAAAACAATCAACAGTAGCTCTGTGTATGCTATTGAGGATGAGTTCTTTGCATTATACAACTGGGCAAACAATATAATCTCACATTTCAATTTGCAATCCATGAGGAAAAGATGACCGCCAGTGTTCCCTCTAAGCCGAGTTAGTGTGAGCTAGCTCACAGTTTTTTAGTCTCTGGCTCACACATTTTTGTCTTAGCTCAGGGAGGGATGGCTCCAGAGTGAACTAATTTATGCAGTAGCCAAATCGCTCGCTCACAGCTTTAATATGCCAGGAGCTCACAAAGTAGAATTTTTGCTCACAGGACTCCACAGCTTAGAGGGAACATTGGTGACCGCTAAAAGTTTAAAACTTTCTTGCAGAGTTTGCCTT
>NW_015183773.1:0-533 GCF_001447785.1 Gekko japonicus
CAGACTGGCTCCCTATCAGAGTGATATCATAGTGTCAGGGCAGTGTCAGGGCAATGTCCCTTTCCCCTCCAATTTTGCTCCCACTGCTTCGTCAAGCAGCATCGGGAGAGGAGTGGCCCAAGACTGGAGGACTTCCTCTATAGATGCGTATAAAGGTAAAGGTTTCCCTTGCTTGAAAGCCAGTCAAATCTGACTCTAGGGTTGCGGTGCTCATCTCCGTTTCAAAGCCGAAGAGCCAGCACTTTCCGAAGACGTTTCCAACAGCTCTGAGAGAACTTGTGACTGACCCAAGGTCACACCAGCAGCTCCATGTGGAATCAAACCCGGTTCTCCCAGATTAGAGTCCGTGCTCTTAACCACTACACCAGACTGGCTCCCTATCAGAGTGATATCACAGTGTCAGGGCAATGTGCCTTTCCCCTCCAATTTTGCTCCTACCGCTTCATCAAGCAGCATTGGGAGAGGAGTGGCCCAAGACTGGAGGACTTCCTCTATAGATGCGTCTACATCCTGTTATATATAGAATCACACCA
>NW_015183774.1:0-447 GCF_001447785.1 Gekko japonicus
CATCTCATCAGATAAAACACATATGAACAAATATGGAACTGCATTATACTGAATCAGACCATTTGTCCATCAAAGTCAGTATTGTCTACTCAGACTGGCAGCAGCTCTCCAGGGTCTCAGACGGAGGTCTTTTCCACCACCTACTGCCAGATCTTTTAACAGGAGATATCGGGGATTGAACCTGGGACCTGCATGCCAAGCAGATGCTCTGCCACTGAACCACAGCCCCCCTTTAAAATCATATTCCTTCATAGTTTATTGAATGCCCCTTTATTATTTCACCTGCTCATTCAAAATTTCAATCAGATATGAGATCTGCTTCCTTGAGGAAAGCAAATACCACCAATATATGTGTCATTCGTGTCTGTGTGATCTCTACAAAGTGCAAACTTTGGAAATGCTCAGCATGTGGGTATTCTTTTATAGTAAGGAAGACTCCCAGATAAT
>NW_015183775.1:0-514 GCF_001447785.1 Gekko japonicus
GAACATGTGGATTTGCCTTATTCTGTGAGCGTCTATCAGGGTCAGTTCTGTCTATTCAGGCCGGCAGCAGCTCTGCAGAGTCTCAGAGTCCTTCACATCACCTCCTGTCTGATCTTTTTAACTGGAGAGATGCCGCCGGGGATTGAACCCGGGACCTTCTGCATGCCAAGCAGATGCTGAGCCACAGCCTTTCCCCTTTGTTGCCACCTTGTTCCTTGCAGAATTAATCAGGTTGTTTCTCCTGCGTTTCTTGCAGAGTTCTTCGGATGCTGCTTACATTGCGAGACACGTTGGGTTGCGCGTCGGAGTGCCGACCCCGGTTCCGGCCCTAACGGTGAACAGGCTCTGCGGGTCAGGTTTCCAGTCCATTGCCAGTGGGTGCCAGGTACGAGATCTGTCGTTTCTTTAAAAAAGTATCTTGCTGAATTCCTTTTGTATGGCCTAGACTTCAGTCAACGCAGTCCTCTATGCTTGCTACGTTCAGCTAATTGTTCCATCTGGGCCAGCTTTGTAT
>NW_015183776.1:0-460 GCF_001447785.1 Gekko japonicus
CTGGGTGATGTCATTGTGGTGTGTGCGCATTGCACGCATGCCAAAGACATCCCAGATAAGGACCACCACGACCCCACTGGCAGCCAGGTAAGACCTGGCAATCCTAGTGGTGCTGGAAGGCCTGGCCAAAGATGGCACAAAGGAAGTGGTGCCAGACTGGCTGTGCACAGCCTCCCTGCAGGTCTAGGGCAGAGTTCTGAGGATAGTACTTCTTCATGCTGAGAGCCATTGTGGTGTAGTGATCAAGAGCGGTAGACTCTAATCTGGAGAACTCCTCCACATGAAGCCTGCTGAGTGAACTTGGGCCAGTCATAGTTCTCTCAGAATTCTCTCAGCCCCACCAACCTCACAAGGGGCCTGTTGTGGGGAGAGGAAGGGAAGGAGATTGTAAGCGTTAGGAGCTCCCTGCTGGCCACTGGCAAGAGATGGGAGGTAGGGTTGCCATATCCTGATTGGGAAA
>NW_015183777.1:0-460 GCF_001447785.1 Gekko japonicus
GTGTTGCTTTTTTGTGCCATATCTATGTTCGGTATTTTTGCTGCTTCAAGTAGTAGCCAGTGTTCTTCTAATGATCCACCATGAATGCACATGAAACTGCCTTTGAAATTGATGGGCAGTAGGTTCAGGACAGACAAAAGGAAATACTACTTTACATATAGAGAAGAAGAAGAAGAGATTGCATTTGTACCCCACCCTTCACTACCCAAAGGAGTCTCAGAGCAGTTCACAAACTCCTTTCCCTTCCCCTCCCTACAACAGACACCCTGTGAGGCTGGTGAGGCTGAGAGAGCTCTGAGAGAATTGTCCTTTCAAGAACAGCTGTCCCAGAACTATGGTTTGCCTAAGATCATCCAACAGGTGCAAGTGGAGGAGTGGGTAATCAAACACAATGGCTCCAGAGCAAACTAATTTATGCAGTAGCCAAAGCACCGGCTCACAGCTTTAATGCCCGTAGCTC
>NW_015183778.1:0-488 GCF_001447785.1 Gekko japonicus
TAGGAGCAGGGCTTTTTTTTCCTGGGGGGAATGCACCGGAACGGGGTTCAGGAACCTCTTTGACAAAATTCGTTTTTCAAATGTTTAAAAGTTCGTGGGTTTTTGGTGTACAGATTGAAAACTTAGTTTCCCTCTTGAGGAATGTTCCCTCTAAGCTGTGGAGTCTCGTGAGCAAAAATTCTACTTTGTGAGCTTCTGGCATTAAAGTTGTGAGCGAGCGATTTGGCTACTGCATCAATTAGTTTGCTGTGGAGCCGTCCTTCTTGAGCTAAGACAAAAATGTGTGAGCAGGAGGCTAAAAAATTGTGCACTAGCTCACACTAACACAGCTTAGAGGGAACACTACTTCAGACACTACACTACACATTATGGATATTAAAGAAAAAAGCCCTGGAAAGGAAGTATTGCTGTCAGTGGAAATGGACTTCCTCACCTCCTCCAGCTGCACCTCAGACCCTCGGCCTATCAAAGTCAGTATTGTCTACTCA
>NW_015183779.1:0-462 GCF_001447785.1 Gekko japonicus
ACAAGATTGGGCTAGCCTGGGCCATCTGGTTGGGTTAATATTTGTGTGCTGTGAAGCACACATGGCAATCCCAGGACCGCAGGGTTTTCAAGGCAAGAAATGACCAGAGATGGTTTGCCCTTGCTTACCCCTCTGCATAGCAACCCTAGACCAGTTGGGTGTAGTGGTTAGGAGTGTGGACTCTAATCCGGGAGAACCGGGTTTGATTCCCCACTCCTCCACATGCAGCTGCTGGTGTGACCTTGGGTCAGTCACAAGTTCTCTCAAAGCTGTTCTCTCAGGACCAGTTTCTGTCAGAGCTCTCTCAGCCCCACCTACCTCACAGGGTGTCTGTTGTGGGGAGAGGGAGGGAAAGGGACTGTAAGCTGGGAACCACCAGTAGGTTACTATCTGAAGAGTGCAACACTCTCCCGGGGACAAAACAGATGATCTGTTCCTGGATCCGTTCTAGCCTAAAGTCCT
>NW_015183780.1:0-469 GCF_001447785.1 Gekko japonicus
CTATGACGAATGCTTACAAAATCCTCATCCTCAGTAATGGCAAGTGGGAAGACAAAACCACCAAGTATTACAGTCCTTTGAAGGGGAATGATAAGAACATAAGAGAAACCAATGTTGGATCAGGCCAATGGCCCATCCAGTCCAACACTCTGTCACACAGTGGCCAAAAATACCAGATGCCATCAGGAGGTCCAGTAGTGGGGCCAGGACACTAGAAGGCCTCCCACTGTTGCCCCCCCCTAAGCACCAAGACTACAGAGCATCACTTGCCCCAGACTGAGAGTTCCTATCTATACCTTGTGGCTAATAGCCACTGATGGACCTCTGCTCCATATGCTTATCTAATTCCCTCTTGAAGCCGTCCGTGCTTGTAGCTGCCACCACCTCCTGTGGCAGTGAAATGAGAGACTCCTTTCCATTCCCAAACCATCCCTTCCCTGGGCTGCACACCCAAATCTCCAGGAATTTC
>NW_015183781.1:0-503 GCF_001447785.1 Gekko japonicus
GTATGCTAGCCTGCCCTTGAAACTGATCCTGAAACTCTTAAGTGGTCCAAAATATGGCGGTGCGGGTCTTAACTGAGACAGCACAGACTGCACATATCCAATCTGTGCTGCGCCCGCTGCACTGGCTCCCAGTGGAGTACCGGATCAGGTTCAAGGTTTCGGTACTGACCTTTAAGGCCTTGAGTGATCTGGGACCCATGTATCTTTGGGACTGCCTCCTCTGGTATGTCCCCTGAAGAGCTCTGCCGGAAATAATCAACTGGTGACCCCTAGCCTTAAAGACATCCAGCTGTTCTCAACCAGAGCCAGGGCTTTTTCAGATGGTGGAACTCTCTGCCAAATAACATGTGCCCTGCAGGATCTTATGCAGTTCCGCAGGGCAAGTAAGACAGAAATGTTCCACCAGGCTTGTGTGGTTGAGGACAGCCATGGGTACCATCTTATCTGGCACTCCCTTCCTCCCCACACCTTGCTTTCTCCCGCTTATGGGACAGTAATACATA
>NW_015183782.1:0-564 GCF_001447785.1 Gekko japonicus
GTAGGGTGTTTCGATCTCGTCCCATGAGAGGAAATGATCCATTGGTTTTCTTTTAAAAAAATTCCCAGACAGAAAACACCATAATAGAAATGATTCTCTCCTTCCTTTTGACTAGCCACAAGTCAATTAGTGAAATTACATTACATTAAAACAAACTTATATATAGCTAGGAGCTGCGGTGGCTCAAGTGGTTAAGATGCTGAACTGCAGGCTCTGGAAGGTCGGTAGTTCAGCGGTTTGAGACCCGAGTGTGCCGCATGACAGAGTGAGCTCCCGTCTCTAGTTCCAGCTCCTAGCAGTTAGAAAGCAAGAAATTGCAAGTAGGTAAATAGGTACCACTTCAGTGGGAAGGTAACAGCGTTCCGTGCGCCTTGGTGTTTAGTCATGCTGGCCACATGACCACGGAAACGTCTTCGGACAGCGCTGGCTCTTCGGCTTTGAAACGGAGATGAGCACCGCAACCCTAGAGTAAGATTTGACTGGCTTTCGAGCAAGGGAACCTTTACCTTTTTACTTCCCCCACTAGAAGAGGGTTACCAAGATGATTAGGGGGTTGGAGCACTT
>NW_015183783.1:0-274 GCF_001447785.1 Gekko japonicus
TTTTTTTTTTTAACCACAGAGACCACTGTCACCTACACGTTAAGGCTGTGATCCTGTATAGTAAGGCTGCCTCAGTCCTATTGGTTTCAATGGGATTTTAAAGAAAAGCCTGCTTAACATCCTGCTGATACATGTGACCGACATTTTCAGGGTTCCGGTATGTGTGTACCAAGGATGAAAAGATGCACATTGCCCTTCTTGGACAAAATGGCAGTTCCACATATCAGGAAGATCACGTGTAGCACCTTCTCCCCATCTGCACAATCTCAGCACT
>NW_015183784.1:0-463 GCF_001447785.1 Gekko japonicus
CAGGTGGGGCCAACCACGATTGGTGATGCGTGCTGTCAGCCTGGTGGTAAAAGATGTCAATTTTTGTGTACTAGTGGTATAATGTGTTCCTGGGTGCTAAGATGTGCACAATTCACTGTCAATCAGTGTTCCCTCTAAGCTGAGTTAGTGTGAGCTAGCTCACAGTTTTTTAGCCTCCGGCTCACACGTTTTTGTCTTCGCTTGGGAAGGACGGCTCCAAAGCAAACTAATTAATGCAGTAGCTAGATCGCTTGCTCACAACTTTAATGCCAGTAGCTCACAAAGTAGAATTTTTGCTCACAAGACTCCACAGCTTAGAGGGAGCATTGCTGTCAATGTTATAGGGTTGCCCACTCCAGGTTGGGAAATTCCTGGAGATTTGTGGGTTGAGCCTGGGAAGGTCAGGGTGGGACCTCAGTGGGGCATAATACTGTAGAGTTGTTGGGTGTTACAAGTTAAAACA
>NW_015183785.1:0-560 GCF_001447785.1 Gekko japonicus
GAACCTTTACCTTTACCTTTAATGACATTTTAGCTATATTAATGTTTTCATGACCAGCTGATACAAAATGCTGCGGCCCGGCTGCTCTTTGCTGTTAAGAAGAATGTGTCTATCACTGCGATTCTGCAGTCATTCCATTGGTGGTGGAGACTTTGTAGGTTTCTCAAGGCAAAAGATGATCAGAGGTGGTTTGCCATTGCCTGCCTCTGCACGGAGACCCCGGATTTCCTTGGTGGTCTCCCATCCAAATACTAACCAGGGCTGGCCCTGGTTAGATCTGATGAGATTGGGCATTCAGGGTCCTAGCTATTATCTACAAAGCCTGCCAGAGGGAACACTCCTATTCTTTTGCAAAATGTGCAAAACAGAAATGTTCAGAAAGGCCTTCTTATAAAGGGATCAGAAATATGGTGTAACGGAGCAGCTTAGGTGCCTGCCGCTTCTATAAAGGATAGTACTGTCATATATTGGTCTGACTTGGATGGCCCAGGCTGGCCTGATCTCCTCAAATCAAAGCTAAGCAGGGTCAACTGCTTGGATGGGAGACCTCCAAGGAAGGC
>NW_015183786.1:0-483 GCF_001447785.1 Gekko japonicus
AGAAGATGACCCCAAAACCCTCCAGGATCCTTTGCCAAATTGCCCTGTAGGAAATTGCTTCCTGACCCCCAAAGTGCCCATCGGCATTTCCCAGGGCGTGTAGGAAAGGGCCACGAGAACTAAGCCCTGAGGCCACCCGTCCTGCCCTCCCTCTCACGATCTGCCTCAGTTCACACGATCAGCAGTGCTGTCAGATGGGCCATCTAGCCTCTGTTTGAAAATGCTCCAAAGAAGGAGAGCCCCCCACCTCCTCCCATGAGGAAACCTGTTCCATTTTTCTGCTGTCTTCCACTTTTCCTAGTATTATTGTCTTTTCCGGTGACTGTGGTCTTCTTCTAATCTGGCCAAAGTAGGATAGCCTCAGTTTAGTCATTTTAGCTTCTAGGAAGAGTTCAGGTGTGACTTGATCTTGAACCCACTTATCAGTCTTTTTGGGAGGTCCATGGTTTGCAATGAAGAAGATGAGATTGGATTTATACCTTG
>NW_015183787.1:0-445 GCF_001447785.1 Gekko japonicus
CCACAAAATGGATGCGATAGGCTGGGGGCGGGGGGTCCAGTTGGATTGAGCTGTCATTCTCATCCGTCAGACGCTTCATCCCGAGGCCTGGTGGAACAGCTCTTTTTTGCAGGGCCTGTGAAACTGCAACAGATCTTGCAGAGCCTGAATTTCAGCTGGAAGAGTGTTCTACCAGGCCAGGGCCAGGGCTGAGAAAACTCTGATAGAGGTTAACTGAATGCTTCTTGGTCTAGGAATCATCAATAGATCTTTATCTCATGAGCATAATGCTCTTGGGGGAGTGTATCAGGAGAGGCAGTCCTGAAGGTATGTTGGTCCCAGACCGTGTAGGGCTTTAAAGGTTAAACATAACACCTTGAACCTGATCTGGTATTCAATCTGGAGCCAGTGCAGCTTGTGGTTGGATGTGATCTCTAGCTGGAGTTCTGGTAAGAGCTTGTGCCAC
>NW_015183788.1:0-272 GCF_001447785.1 Gekko japonicus
CCATGGCTTTCCCTGGCTTTGGAATGTCCCACTGAATGAAGTCTATCTGGTCCTCTCTGTACCTTTGTTTCACAGCTGCTGAAATCTCTCTCTCTCTCTCTCTCTCTCTCTCTCTCTCTCTCTCTCTCTCTCTCTCTCTCTCTCTGGGAGCTCTTTGGACTTTAAATCATTTATTTAAAAAATTGGACTTTTAAATTGAGATCTTATTTTCTACTGACAATTCACTGCCCATGGTTGTACTTACGCTACTAGTTTTGCTACTTTGGGGGGGG
>NW_015183789.1:0-30835 GCF_001447785.1 Gekko japonicus
TCAGAGAAAGTGACACTGGTCATATGCAGTATAAGATCAATCAGCAAGGCAAGGGGTATCGTATGGACTTAGAGACAACCAGGGATCCCCAGCTATGCCCGGTGCAGGCTTTGTCCACCTTTATGGAGGATAGGGGCACTTGCCCAGGCTACCTTTTTTGGCATGGTAATAGGTCCTTGCTGACACAGTTTTAGTTTTGGTTGGTTAGCAGACGTATTCTGGTGGACAGTGGTTTACCAGCCTGGGAGTACTGTACCCATTCATTTCGCATTCTACAGCTAGAAGGTTAGGGATGCCAGGGTAAGCAATACAAAGAATCAGCATATGGAAATCCAAGGCTTTCATGAGTTACATTAGATAAGCATTGTAATGCTTTGTTCTGCAGATGCAGGCATAGTGAGGAGCCCAGTCAGATTTCTTGTACTGGGAGTTCCATCATATTCTGGGCAAGCAGAAGGGCTGCCTCCAGTGACCTTGGGACACAGTTGGGCTGCTTCCCTCTTGCCAGTGTTCAATGGTGTGGCAGAAAGGACCTGGGCAGTTGATAAATTCAATAAATAAATCAACAAACTCAGGACTAGAGGCTTCTAAGAGGAACAATCAAGGAGATTGTATCTCCTTTCATGCCTTCAAAAAGATGGTGAGAAGGTCTCCCACTACTCAAAAATATGCTCTCAGTCAGTTCCAAATGAGAGTATCAGTTCTAAAGAATTTGAGACACTGTCTCTGTTAATAGGTTGGCTTACAAAATTTTTGAAATGGATTTAAAGCAAGTTCTTATCAACTGAATTAAAAGATGGATAGATACACTTACCTCATTTTCTATATCATTGGCCGGAACTCCCTTTAGTTTAGCAAATGTCTTTAAATTTTCTTTCACTGTCAAAAATTCAAATTGAACATTGAATTGTGGACAAACAGCACTTATCTTCCTGATTTCCTCCATATCTTCCCGTTTGGTTATATTGTATTTAAATATGGTGGCAGAACCTGAATATATAAACAAAGAAATGATACAATGTTGAATCACTATGTGGGTATTTGGATAAAGCAAAGGTATTCTTCAATCTGCTTGGGACTGTTGAGTAAAACTAAAGAAACAAGGTCACATCACATTCAGGTCAGCAGATGGAGACAAGTTAGTTTAGATGCCAGAAAGAGAAAGAGTCCAGAGTCAGACCAGAAGTTCTAAGCCACCTGAGTTCTAGGACATAACTAATACATTATGGCTTCTGCATGGGGCCTGGTCTATACATGTCACAGAATGGGGTGGGAAAAGTAAAGTTCTGAGGTGGTAGAAGGGACTGTAGATCACATTTTTGAATGCTTCATCAAATGAAACAATTCCTTGCAAGCTAAATCCTCTCTGCTTTTGGTATGGGAGAACATTCAAAAATGGTATTCCTTCTGCAGCCTGAAGCAGTACAGTCCGTCCTAACACCTAAGAACTCTGGCACCACTAACACACAAGAAACTGCTGTTCTCATTGTTTTGTTTCTTATTTCTGCTCAGTGAATACAGTGAATACAAAGACTTTTTCTTCTCTGAAATGTTATTAATGGCAGACAACCCAGAAAATCTACAGCAACTAATACTTTTCTTGCATATATGGGGAGTCCACAAGGTATTCAGAAACCCATCGATAGGCACTCAACCATCAATCCTGGAATTAGAGAAATGGGGGAAGGGAAATTTGGTGGAAATTCCGCCAAAAAACCAAATCTCCCTTTATAGAAACCTTTAAGTTCTTAAAATCTTGAGTAGCCCCCCTCCCCAATTATCCTTTTCTTAAATCATATATTCTAATAGCCAACAGAGGGCACCGTGCGGATACTTAGACTGAGGGAAAGGAAGCTCCGTGGGCCTCAGAAGCTTCTCCTACATACCTAGCATGCTTCCATTATGTGCACAAAAATCGAAAAAGTGAGAAAATCGCTCCAGGGATGACTGAATTCCCCCTAAAACCCTTTGGGCTCTGCTTCAGACACCAAAGGTGAGAGAGAGGTTAGAACGTTCAGGGGGGGGGAGAAGAGGCTTCTAACCGGCTCTGTGAGTCAAAGGGTGTGGGGGAAGGGCCCTTTTCCAGGCCTCCGTTGGCCTTTCAGGGATTAATGACAGACATCTTACCTGAAGTGAACTTAAAGCTGTTTATTCCAGCCTATTTTGGTTATGAAAAGAATTTTTTCAGTCATCCCCTTCCATCAAATCTAATCTACTTTAAGGTTCCTCTGCTTCTAACTGTCTGCCAAGATGTCTTATCCAATTGCCCTTGCTTTGTCAATCTACTTCCTTCTTGTGCTACTGTTCTTCAAGTTCAGTGGCTGCTACTATCTGTGATACTGTTTGGGATCTCTCCTACCAATTCTCCCATAGACTTTAACATTAAATATGGGTACCTTTCATTGCCTGAAAAAGGGGCAGTGTTGGTGTCCTAGGAGAGTGTGTACAATCTCTCAGAGTTTGTACCATTTGGATGGAAAACCATAATGATATAGACCCAACAAGGCAAGGGGATCCATTGAAACCAATGGAAAATAAGACTGAAACAGAATTATGAAACAGAAACAGCAATAATGAAAGAAACAACAACGAAACATAAATATATGAAATAACTCAATAATGAAACAGCCTGTTTTGAAATTAGTAACAGAACTAAAGGCACATAACAAACTCCCCCACAGAAGTTCAGTTTTTAACTCTTCCTCTCTGTGAAGTATGGTCGGAACTGGCATACATACACTCACCTTAATTTCACTCTTTATTCCAAGATACTATAAACTTGGAGGAGCTCTGTACTCTTTGTATAATAAATAATTCTGGCATATGTGATAGATCAGATGAAGCACTGTTGTTTCAAGTCTAGTCTTTGCAGGACTCTTTCAGCTTTGCAGATGTCATCTGACCTTAATCCCCCCCCCCAAAACACTGAAGGTGTTAAGGGTCTCGAGGAGGACAAATTTCCCTTCTCCTCTCTCTTTCCCCTTTTAACTCAATTCCCCTCAACATTCAAAGTAACTCATGGCACATGTCTCTTCATTCAGTGCTTGGAATGGGTCTTATTTTTAAAGTTACAGGCTAATACTTTTCTTTATGTTGTCGAAGGCTTTCACAGCTGGAGTTCATTAGTTGCTGTAGATTTTTGGGGTTGTGTGGCCATGGTCTTGGCATTCTGCTTCTACAATGCCAAGACCACGGCCACACAACCCGGAAAATCTACAGCAAGTAATACTTTTCTGCATATATGGGGAGTTCACAAGGTATTCAGAAACCCATTGATAGGCACTCAACCATCAATCCTGGAATTAGAGGGAAATTTGGTGGAAATTCCACCAAAAAACCCAAATCTCCCCTTATAGAAACCTTTAAGTTCTTAAAATCTTGAGTAGCCTCCCTCCACAATTATCCTTTTCTTAATTGTTAACTGATTTTCAACATTCTGTGCCTCCTGTAGCAAAAAGGGACTTGCACATCATCAGATTATTTAGGGGGAGTCCTTCTTTTTAATTTAAAAAATCATATCATCATGAATGGCTGGCATTTAAAAATTCCTGAGAATCCATGCCCTGAAAGTGGACATTCAAAGCATAGTTATGTCAAAGGAAGTCTGATTGATACTAATGAGTCTCAGTAAATATGATCAGAACTGAGCAGACAACGTGCATCACTGTGAAGCTTTGATTCTTACCAGCAGATGGTTTGGAAAGCCCGCTGAGAATATTTAGTAGTGTCGTTTTTCCAGCACCGCTATGACCAAGAATAGCAGTGATCTGACCTTCATAAATATTCAAGGACAAGCCTAGTATACAAAAAACTCTGTAAGTACTAGAAGTGACAACGTAACCTTAGTTTCATTTTTATTTTTCTCTAATCCACCTCAGCAACCATCAACCCCTATCAACAAGAGTTATGCAAGTATAAATCTATTGAAAATAATTAGTCAGAAAGACCTTTGGCCAGAATGAGCCAGTTCTCTGGCAAGGCGGGATACAGATTGAAAATAATAAATAAATAAATAAATAAAATTGGCCAACTTGAGAAAGTGCTGAAGTGAACACAAGTATCTTCCTGAAGACCTCTGTGTTAAGGACAGTGCTTCTCTAATGAATTTTTAACAAAATGTCTTCATCATACTCATTTAGAAATGTGCTTTAGATTTTTAATTGATTTATTTAAGAAGGGAATTAAATCCTACTATTCTACATACAGGATTCTGTTGGTTGGAAAGTAAGTGGCATATGAAGGACCCCAACAGGGAAATGTCTTTTAGAATTTTAGGGAGGAGAAGGACTGGATTCTGCTGGGCAGTAGTACATTGCACTGGTTCTGCTGGGCTTCCGCCCCCAGTTTGGTGTAGTGGTTAAAAATGGCGGACTCTAATCTGAAGAACTGGGTTTGATTCCCCACTCCTCCACATGCAGCCAGCCGGGTGACCTTGGGTCAGTCACAGTTCTCTCATATCTGTTATCTAAAGAGCAGTTCTCTCAGAGCTCTCTCAGCCCCACTTACCTCACAGGGTGACTGTCGTGGGGAGAGGAAGGGAAGGAGATTGTAAGCCACTCTGAGTGAAGGGTAAGGTATAAAGCCAACTCTTCTTCTTGCTTGCAATGTGATTCTGCGCTAGACATTAGTCCTATTGAGCTAACATTGCCACAATAACACTAGGTTTTGCTGGGCACTAATACATAGCATTGGTTCTGCTGGGCTTAAAAAAATGCCGCCTACTTTCAATTTCTACTGCAGAGATTCTCTGGGACTTTGATTCTGTTCTGCTGGGCTTCCATTGTCCTTTTTTTTTTTTTTGCTTCTTTATCCCTGCATTGGAAACAATGGAGGATGGGGCACCTTCTTTTGGGGGGGGGGGGCATGATTAGGACCCAATAAATCCAATCCTCACCAAATGTGGAGGTAGAGGAGAGTTAGCCAGAGATCCCCCAAGAGTTTGCTGTCTCTAGCATGCTGGGGGAGGGGGGTGGCAGTTCTACCACATCACAAACTTCACAAACCAAACCAGTTAGTTTAGCTCATAAAAGATTGTGACAGTTCATGGGTCACAAATCGGACATGCCAGACTATAAACAGAAATAAACCACATTTTCCTGGTTTGTGCCCACCCCTAGTTATAATTAACAGCTGGGGCAGAGAAACACATATGTTAACTTCTGAATCACTTCACTTGCTCATGTTGCTAAAATAGATTCCTATAGAGATATATGTCTGAATATTTATTTTGGTTGAACAAAATTTCTGCTTTTAAAAGAAAACCATTGTATTACAGCATTTTGTTAACTTCTTGTTCCAATTTCCCACTTAAAAAAAATAAGGCAGGGAATAATTTGTCCCTAATATGGGGCTACAAGCTTAAATTAAGCTGTTAATGCATACTCAGAAATGTAGTTGAATGGTGACAGCAGAAAGGCAGTAGAGAGGGCCTGAAGGGTGTGTGTGTGTGGGGTCAGTGTAAAAGGCCCTCTTTGAAACCACTTCTTTGGCAAAATAGGTGGTACGGGAGTTGCAGGCTCCAAGATCTTCCATACGTTCTGTCTACCTTTCTACAGCTTCCATGTTAGCACAGCAAGTTGGGTGTCTGCAATATTAAACCTTGGCTGTTAGTAGAAAAGCTCTCTGTCTCTCTCTCTGTCTCTCTGTCTCTCTGTCTCTGTCTCTCTCTCTCTGGAACTTGTTCTGTTCCCCAGAGGAATTCTCCTACTTTGAGAGCCAGTGTTCTGAGAGATTATCTTCTGCATATTGCTTTTTTCATGCAATTCCTTCCCAACTCGCAGTTTTCTAAATAAAAGGGATTGAGCAAAGTTGGCAGAGGATCCTTCAAAGGCTTCTATAAACTGTTTAAAGAGTGCAAAATACCAAAGGGTCATAGCACCATCTCCTGCTATAATTTTATTGCACAGGTAGCAGGGTTGTAAACTATTAGGCTGCCAGATAAAGAAACACCAGTGAATTTTCTTAAGCAGTTCATCTGAAAGCTAAAGGCTTTGAGGAACTTGGGGGGAGGGATCAGGTTTTTTTTAAAATAGGTAGGAAGGAGAAAGCGATCAAAGATATCTCACCTCTCAAAGCTTCTGTTTTCATGCTCTTCACTTGATATGTTTTTTTAATATTATTGATTCTAGAAGATTGAGATGCAATTCATAGTTGGTACATTATTATAATCGTCACTCAAGCACATTATTTCAAAAGGAGAAAGACCTAGCCTTGTCTGACTTGCCACTGTTTCAAATTCAGTCCAGATTTAGCTTTTTGTATCTCACTACAATCAAGAAATTGCAAGTAAATAGGTACCACTTTGGTAGGAAGGTGTCAGAGTTCCGTGCACCTTGGCATTTAGTCATGCTGGCCACATGACCATGGAAATGTCTTCGGACAGTCCTGGCTCTCTGGCTTGGAAACGGAGATGAGCACCACCCCCTCGAGTCAGATTGGACTGGCTTACGAGCAAGGGAATCTTTTACTTTTACTTACAATAATTATATGGTGGGTAAAATACATTTTCCTCTGGTTTATGCTCATCTGGTTGCCATTCTCAGTCTAGAACCTGATCCTCAGACCTGAATCTTCTTTGTGTTTTAATAACAGCAATATGATGGAAAGTACAATCAAGTTACAGCCAATTTATGGCAACTCCATTGGGTTTTCAAGGCAAGAGACAGAGGGTTTGCTATTGCCTGCCTATACATAGTAACCCTGGACTTCCTTTGGGCTCTCCCATCCAAGTACTAACCAGGGTTGACCCTGCTTAGCTTCTAAGATCTAATGAGATCAAGCTAGCCTGAACCATCCAGGTCAGCCCTAATGGCTCATACCAGCCCAGGCTGATCTCATCAGAGCTTGGAAGCTAAGCAGGGTCAACCCTGGTTAGTACTTGGATGGGAGACCATCAAGGAAGACGAGGGCTGCTCTGCAGAGGAAGACAATGGCAAACCAACTCTGCTCATCTCTTGCTTTGAAAACTCCATGAGGTCTCCATGAATTGGCTGCAACTCAGTGGGATGCTTCACTTTTAACAGCACTATAATTCTGTTTGTTTTCCTTCCAAAGAGAGAAGGACAATCTTCACTGGAATCTTATGAAAGCAAAAATGAAATACCTTTGACTGTAGGGAGTGGTCCTTGGAGTAAGGACAAGTCCCAGAAGTACATCCCCTTAAAAACCACAGCATAACAACCTATTGATAACTAGCATTTCCTATCCAGTCTATTGTTTACCTGATGGATTCCTTCGCATCAAATTCAGGAGATACAGATTCAACATTATCGCTGAAGATATTGCTATGGCTTTGTTCATGAATATGACTGCTTCTTGATTTAAACCAGTAGGACTTCTTTAGGAAGAATAATGGTGGATAAGGCACTCCATATTTGTCTAGTAGTGATATTAAAAGACAAATCATTTGAACATTAGAAAGTATAGTTAAATCTTCCTCTTGATGTTTAATACTATCAGGTTTCACCACTTCTCTAGGCAGTCTCACTGAGCATTGGGAACAGATGTTAATTGATTATTCCTAGCTGGACCTGAGCAGAAAAATCAGGTTTTTCTTTTAACTAACTGGTGATTTTGAAGGGGGAAATATGTGAATGGAAACCTGGGATAGGAGTCAGGCTTTAGATATGGCTTCACAGTGTTTACATTTGGGCAATACGTCCATATTCAGGATATTAAACTGAATTTATAAGCCAAATCTGAAGGAAGACTAGTCATTAAGCATCAAGCATAGTATTTTCATTCAATTTAACAGATAGATTAAATAAATATGAAATATGATATTTGATCTGGTCTATGAATTTCTTTGGATACTGACATGCATGCATATGATATTTAATCATTTGTTGGCAGTATGCAAGTTGCAGATGGCTTTGGGGCTGAGCAAGAATTTTCTGTTTCAGGCCATGACAGAGTCCTTTCTTTTGCCTACTTCATACTGTACCAAGCAGTGAAGACCTCCATAAATAGGCCTGATTAGAGCAGACAGGTAAGCTCCTAATTAAGGCGGTTGGTTTACTGAGGGTTGGCCATTAAGTTGAGGTGATCAGCAAACACCCTGAGGTATCATATGATGAAGGGGCATTCCCATTACTGTAACAGCCCACATTCATTCTGTGGTAGGCTGGGAGGGAATGCTCTTGGTACTCAGCAGCATCAACCAAATCCTTAGTATTCTGTGTAGCATGTTGAGGATTAGGGGTAATGCTTGGGACCTCTCAGCATAATTCATCAGCAGGCAGGGATAACCAAGGTCAGTGACAACAGTGGTCAAGCCTGGAGCCTGGATGGATTTGCTCAAAACACTGCTAGGCCACTGGCTGGTAGGAACCTGTGTTTTAGGGTGATTCTGCACTAGACCTTAGATCCTGGTTCAGCCCCGTCCACGAACTTATATTCTACACTACACTTGAGTTCACCCCTGTAATTATCTCGGGGTGAGATAATTAATTGAGGTCACCCCAGTTTTGTCCCACACCTGGGATAAACGGATGCTGTTATAACCAGGGATAAATGCAAGGTATTGTGTCACGTGTTGAACTCTGATGAAACCAGGGATGAGATCCAAGTGCGGGAAGGATCTTAAGAGGGCTGACCCTGTAAAAGGCACACAGGTTCCCTGTGAGGCTTCATCCTGGGGCTTACGAACAGGGCTTCGAACAGGGCTTCCTGCTAGGGGAGTTGAGGCATAGCAGTTGGGCTTCACTCTGCATTCATTTTTTTAATTTTTTTGATATCAGCCTATATCTATTCAAAAGGAGCTAGTGAGGAGTCAGCTAGGGAGTACTCCAGTTTGGAGTTTAAACTCTTTAATTAGGATACTCCTTTAGCTTAGCAGTAAGTGACCTTTCGCCTCAGCAATGAGGCTGATAAAACTAGCCAGTGGGAATGTGCACATCTGATTGATGGGCATTGTTGTTGTTCAGTCGCACAGTCGAGTCCGACTCTTCGCGACCCCATGGACCAGCTCTCGCCAGGCCCTCCTGTCTTCCGCCGTCCTCTGAAGTTTGCTCAATTTTATGTTTGTTGCATAATGTTATGTTCATCGATGGGCATACTTTCCTACATTTTGCTTCCAAGCTCTAAACTAGCTATAGTTAAAATATGAACTATTTAACACAAACCTATTATTTTGTTTTTGTCTTTTCTGTGGCTGTGTTGTTACAGCTTTTATAGTGGTTGTGTTTTGCTCTTAACAATCTCAGAGCTACCAGTATACAGAAAGGGCAAAGGCTTCTGCAGGAGGAAGGGATGTCTCTCTATACGTGATGCCAGATGCATTTTTAGAGTTAAGCTCAAAAGCATTTCAGCAATAAGTTCTTAACAATTTTAATTAGCAATTTGATTACTATTTTATTGAACTTTATTGAATTTTATTGTTTTCTTTGAAGAGGGAGTGAATATAGTCGGTAGAGTTCTTATATTAATTTAAATTTTATTCCATATACATAATTTATTCACATTTGATATTGTTAAGTTGGTGGCAATTGATTAAATATTTTGACTTGGAATAAGTTAGAATCAGCCATAAAATATTGAGTTGGGAGATTCCAGCTGAGATTATAACACCAAAGCAAAGAAGTCTTGGATTTGTGTTTCCTTCCCATCCAAATAAATTTGATATATTGAATTCTGACAGCTCTCTCCCTGAAACCATCAGTGAAGCCTCTAACCAAGAAAAGATAAATACTGATTTACAACAAGGGAAGAAAACTTTAGACTCCTTTATTAATTATACTATTGAAAATATGATGGAGGAACCACAGTCTGCCCTTAAGCTTAAAACACAGGCAACACAAACTAACTTATCTGATGCTTATAAATCAAAGTTTTCGGTAAGAAATAGTCTCTTGAGTTCTAATACTAAATCCGAAGTAACACAAGTTAGTCTTTACTGAAATAACTCATCCCGTTTAAATGAATGCACCATGTCAGCTGATTAGGATATATTAGCTTTCCATATGTTGTTAGCAGCAGAAACTCTTCAAAATATCTTTAGCACATTAAAGACAATGAGTAAGAATATAAATGCTTTACAATCAGTATATTCAAATTATTATTAATATTTATTTATTTATTACATTGAACTTGCTAGGCTGCCCTTCCCTGCAAGCAGGGCTCAGGGCAGCTTACATCAAGTAAACATAGTGATACTCCATTAAATAACAATTAAAAACTACTAAAAACAATACACTTCAAACAATACAACTTCATTATTTAAGTTGGCAAAAAATTGTTCTGTTCCCACCAGCTCCCCGAGTGAAGGGGTGTGGAGGGATTGGTAGGAGGTATGAGAGTGCCAACCGTCACTGTCCTCAACCGAAGGTCTGGCGGAACATCTCTGTCTTGCAGGCCCTATGGAAAGGTAGTAAATCCTGTAGGGTCCGGATATTTTCAGGCAGAGCGTTCCACCAGGCAGAGGCCAGGGCTGAAAGGCCATGACCCAAGTCAAGGACAGCCAGACCTCTCTTGGGCCGGGGACCACAAACAGGTTCTTATTGCTGGAGCATAACGCTCCAGGGACATATTGAGAAAGGTGGTCCCGAAGGTATAGTCATGAAACCCTGTGTTTTCACAAAAAGATCCACCCCCCATTTTGAAACTGGCAAAATCAGAAACTCTTTCCAGTCCAAAATGGATCTTTCCTTGGAACCTAATAAAATTTTAGTACATATTTTCCCATATAATAATTCATATCTCTTGGGAAACCAAGTGGAAAGCCAGGGACTACCTAAGCTGTCCATTAGGGTTACCAATTTGATTAATTGATCTTGTTTCTACCTATTTCCTGCCTGGTTCCCCAGAGCATGAAAGGATTATTCTTACTTTTTGCCCTGCCAGCTTTCCTAGGAAAACTTTAGATGCAAAAAACTTTTTTGTCAAGTATGGAGTTTTCCCCACTCATGTTTTTAAAGATAATCAAAAGAGGCCTCTCAATTTAAACTATCTGAAATAAACTGGGTTCGAGACGCATATAGTGATCAGCTCATAGTTTGTTAGTGATTTCAGCTTAACTCTAAGACAACTCTAGCAGGGCTGGAGCCTTGCTTATATGCATGAAGAACACCACACCCCACATACACTCACTCCCTGTGATAGGCTATTTACAAAACATTACTACTTGATTGGTTTTTTCCAGAGTCCTGGTCTGCTATTGTTCTTGTGCTCCAAGCTCAGCCAGTCTCTACAGTGATTCAGTCAGGGATGGTTCAGTCCCAATACATAACACCCCTCCCCCCTAAGTTCCAAAGCATCTAACAGACATAGTCTCTTAGGTAAGCTGGTCTGTGTTGCTCCCTGGCTGAGCATCACACGATGGCTGAAAAGGAAAGCTGTGAGCCGGTGATCCCAATCTCCATGGATGATCTGCCAGAGGGACTCCTTTCTGGTCCTCACCATCCTTTCAGCTTGGCCGTTGGTGGCCATTGGTGGCTGGGAGCAGACTGGATGTGCCTGATTAGGTAGCAGCCCATGAACTCCTGGAATTCACCTGAGGTGAAGGCTGTTCCATTGTCTGTCACAATGGCGTTGGGCAGGCCGTGGGTGCAGAAGATCTGTCAGAGGGCCCGAATTGTTGCCTTGGAAGAGGTGGGGGAGACTGGCACCACTTCTAGCCATTTGGTGAAGGAATTCACCAGAATGAAAACAATCTGTCTTTGGAAGGGCTCCGCAAAGTCCAGATGTAACCGGGACCATGGTTTGTGGGTGGATTCCCATTGTTGCACCAGTGCCCTGGGAGGCTCTGGTCAGGTTTCTTGGCATGCCTGGCAGCGCTTCACACAGTCCTCAATATTGCTGTCCATGCCAGGCCACCATACATAGCTCTTGGCCAGTGCCTTCATCCTCACAGTCCCCGGGTGTGTTTCGTGCAGTGCTGCACCACCCTCCGGGTGCTGGCACCACCCCCCGGGTCCCCCACACCAGGCCACCTTTGTGTGCTGAAAGTTCATCTCAGCAGGAGGAGAATGCTGCGAATTCTGGGCTCACTGGACTGGTGGGCCAGCCTCTCCCCACCCAGTCCAAAATGCGGGAAAGGACATGGTCCCTGGTGGTGTGGCGGGACATGTCGGACACCTGAAGAGGATGGTTGGAGAGGTCCTCAAGGAGTAGGAGTTGATGTGCCGGAGCAGGGTCAGGTCACCCAGCAGGGAATTTTGGTCAGTCACAATGATGAAAGGCCTCCTGTAGAGGTAATCGTGGAACTTCTTGACCCCCACCACGATTGCCAGTCCCTCTTTGTATATTTGCGCGTAATTGCGCTCGGCTGAGGACAAGGTGCGGGAGTAGTAGGCCACAGGGACTTCCCTGCCGTTGGGTAGCTGGTGTCCGAGGACAGCTCCTACCTTGTACAGTGAAGCGTCACAGGGGAGGACAATGGGCAGCATTTCATTGAAGTGTGCAAGGATGGCATTCAAGGTGAGCAGCTCCTTGACGGCCCGGAACGTGGCGGCTTGCTTCTGGCCCCAGACCCAGTGGACTTTCCTGTTGAGGAGACGATGCAGTGGTTTGGTGTAGTGGTTAAGTGCGCGGACTCTAATCTGAGACAACCGGGTTTGATTCCCCACTCCTCCACTTGCACCTGGCTGGATGACCTTGGGCAAGCCGTAGTTCTGATAAGAGCTGTTTTTGAAAAAGAGCAGTTTCTGTTAAGAGCTCTCTCAGCCCCACCTACTTCACAGGGTGTCTGTTGTGGGGAGGAGGGGGAGGGAAAGGAGTTTGTAAGCCGCTCTGAGACACCTTTGGGTAGTGAAGGGCGGGGTATAAATCCAATCTCTTCTTCTTCTTCTTCTTCTTCTTTTTCTCCTCCTCCTCCTCCGTGACCACAGCTTTGTGGGGCAGGAATGAATGATAAAAGTTCAACAGCCCCAAGAAGGCCTGGAGTTCTGGCTTAGATGTGGGAGCTGGGGTGTTGACGATGGCGCAGACCTTGTTGGGGGCAGGATGGATGCCCTGAACATCGATGGAGAACCCCAGAAACTTGGGCCACTAGCTGATCCAGCTCCCTGTCGATCTTAGCCTTTAGAGTGAACGGGATGCACCTGGCCTTCAGCCATATGGGCCATACCTCTGGGTTGAGTTGTAGGGAGACTGGAGGTCCAGTGTAGTGACCAAGCATCCCATCAAAGACCACTGGGAACTTGTCGCACACCCTCTGAAAGTCTCTGGTGGCCACGTGGTGCACCCCAGTCACTCTGAACCCCATGGGCGTGAACCAAGCAAGTCCAATGAGGCTTGTGCAACTGCCTGTCACCACCAGTAAGTCCAAAGGTTTGTTGAAGTTCCAGTACTGCACTCAGAACTTGCCCTCCCCCATGATGGACACCTCATTTTTTTGAAAGTCTCGTAGGGTGAAACCCGCAGGCCATAGAGGAGGGCCCCTCTTACAACAGAGTCTCTTAAACATGTCCTCAGAAATTATAGAAATGGAGGACCCGGTGTTGAGCTCCATCGTGCAGGGGTTCCTCTCAATTGGGACAGTCACAGTGATTTTGTCAGGGGTGTCCCAAGGCAAGTTCAGTACCTGTTGCTGCTGGACAGAGGTGGTGTGTAGCTCCGCTCAGTGTGTCAATGTTGGAGTTGCCGCTGGTCACCTTCGGCTTCCCTTGGCACGACAGGCTCAGGTGATGTGGTTGACTTTACCACCGTTCCTGCACATGGCGTCCCAGAACCGGCAGGACCTTCACTCGTGGGGCTCTCCACAGCTGGTGCACGTTGTTGATGTGAATGGGATTTATTAGAATGCTATATACTGAATTTGCAATCAAATCACCCTGGTGCAATACTCTTATATTTGCTGCTGATTTCAGTGCAAAGATTGGTAACAATAGTAGTGTCAGCTGTAAATCTGATGTATGGACTGTTAAAGCACTCAACTTAGATCTCTCCACTCATTGTATTTCTAAAGATCCTGGTATAAATTATTGTGGGATAAAATCACAAAAACTGCTCACAGTGCGCTCAATATTTCTTTAACGAAAACCGTGAAGTTGTAAATATGAAATGTACAAAAGTAATAGTAATACATTCAAGTTGTAAATTCAGATACATAAAAATAGAAGATGACAAAATTTCACACATCATCAAGTAAGGCTTTGCACCAATTCTATGTTATTTCGATGTGCAATTACCAAGATGCAAGTATTGATGTTTACATATATATTATATTATTTATAAGCTTATAAACTCTTGGCTAGAAGAAGACGTTTGTCAAAACGGCATCACATTCCGGAGACCACCGTCCCGTCATTGTCATCTTCTATCTTTATGTATCTGAATTTACAACTTGAATGTATTACTATTACTAAGCACCCTCTTCAGGTCCTCTCGTTTCGTTTCAGCAACTCCCTGAAACCTGAGAATCATGTTTGCTTTTTCCATCTGTAGCTGCAACACTCAATTCTCTTGACAATTTTGCTTCGTTTCCACCTCTCCCATTCTTTTCTTCAACTTCTTGCTTGTGGTGTCTATCTCTTTAATCTTCTTGTTTGCCTGCTCCACTTTTTTCTCCGTTTCATTCAGCTGGAGCTGCTGTGCTGCAAAGTTTTTGTTCATCATGGTCAATTGCTGGATAATTATAAGTCAAACACAGGTGTTCTATGTTCTTTATCTAAAAAAGCTCTTTCCCATGTTGAAATATACCCTATACTCACACCTTCTTCCAGCAAGATTCTAATCTCCTTTTGGATATTTTTTGTTGGGTCATGTCCATCTGGAATATAATAAGTCTGGGGTTTATATCAATTTACCATCATACTAAGGGACTGTGTATAATAAATCAGTCATCTGTCACCTGGCATTTTTTCCTGTTTGTTCTGTTTGCACATTGTTGGGTGCAGTCCAGTTTTTCTTTATCCTCTAGTTTAGTTTAAACAGGATGTCTTCTGGTGTGAAGAAAGGGTTAGTATCAAGAAGAAGAGGTATAGATGTATAGCTCTTCAGTAACAACAACCAGTAGAAAATAACCTGTTGACATAGCAAAGCTTTCCCTCGGCAAGAGTCAGAAATACAGGATGAAATAGCAACAAATAGCAACAAGGAGAGCAAGTGGTCAGTGAAACCAAGATTTCTCGAAGCATGCTAGGAATGAGCATTGTCTGTGGGTTCCACATTATGTCTGAACTCAACCTGTATGTCAGTCACAAGATTCCCAGAAAACACAAGAGGTCAGCGCATAAGGGGAAAATGTAAAATTCTAGCCTGTTCTTTTATCTTTGCTTGCAATTAACATGCCATTATTTTGAGCCCTTCAAACATCACTTCCAGACAGCCTGAGCAAACAGTCTCTGGTCAGAGACTTATCCATATCTCCCTCCTCCTCACTAACAGCCACAGACAGCTAAATCTCCAAGCTACTGAATATTAATTAAATTATGCTTACCAGGAATGATTTTGTCAAAATAGAGAGCCAGCAGCATATATAAAATACTATCAATAATCAGGCTATAAAAACATGAGTCCTCCAGTATGTTAGACAAATGTAAGGCTTTTCCATATTTCTGACGCATGGTAACCTGTAAGGAAAGAACAAAATCTAAGCTTTGTCAGTCAGTCAGTCAGTTTGTCAAAATAGAGAGCCAGCAGCATATATAAAATACTATCAATAATCAGGCTATAAAAACATGAGTCCTCCAGTATGTTAGACAAATGTAAGACTTTTCCATATTTCTGATGCATGGTAACCTGTAAGGAAAGAACAAAATCTAAGCTTTGTCAGTCAGTCAGTCAGCCTTTATTGGCATAAAACAATACCTTAAAAGAGGATTACTATAAAACATATACATATAAAACCATATAAAACCAAGTATTGCATAATGTTACATAAAACAATTTGTTACAAAGTGTTGCTCGTTTTGATAGTTTTTCCTGATGTAGCTTTATAGCTGATTGTAAAAACATGGCTACCTTCACTGATATTTCAATAACAGAGTCATTCAGAAGACGGTGTACTTTTAAAGCATCAGAAAGGTCCATCATGTTGGCTAAAATAGGGTTTAAATATCTAAAACGTATATCTACATAAAATTGGCAGTGCAAACAGATATGTGAAACTGTCTCAATGCATCCAGAGTTACAATGGCAAAGTCTAGCCGTATATGCTATATTATTATATCTCCCATGCAAGACTGCTGATGGTAGTGCATTGAATCTTGCTAGTGAAAAGGCTCTGCGCTGTTGTGGTGCTTGTATATCAGATAGGTATGGGGCCATTCGCCCTACCATGAGAGGAATCTCAAAGTTCAGACGGGAGCAAGATTTTTTGGCTAAGCTGTATAGCCTTTGTGTTTCAATGTCAAGGACTCTGGGTTTAATCATCTGAAAAGCACCCATAAAAGGGAGCATGAGCAGTGAGTCCAATGGGATGTCCATAGCAGTTATTTTGTTCTCAATGTGTGGTAGCCAATTACACATGTTTTACTCTGTGAGCATTTGTTGTATAAGGCTCCCTTGGTCTACACTGTAATGTAAACACAGCCAATATTTTACTGTCATTAGCCATACACAGTCATTAGCACATTCCACAGAATTTAACCCAGTTTCTAAACACAAGGCTGCATAAGGTACACAGCGTGGCATTCCCATGATCTTTTGAAGAAATTTAGATTGAACATGTTCTATTGTGCCATTAAGTGCACTTATCCATACTGGAATACCATACATGAGTCAGGGGACTACTTTGGCCTTGAAGACTTTTAATGCAGCTGGTATGAATTGATTGCCTCTGGTGTAGAAGAATCAGGAAATGGCAGAAGCATTTATGTTGGCCATATTTATAGCTGAATTACGCTGCACAGACCAAGATGCATTATACTGGAAGTGCAGACCTAAGTATCTAAATTTTTTAAATTGTTCAATAGTTTTGCCTCCAATTGTCCATTTGAAGGGTTTCCAAGTTTTGGAAAAGACAAGTATTTTTTATTTTTCATGGTTTAAAAGTAATTTCTTTGTTATAAAATATGAAAGACATCTATTTAGTGAACGCTTTAAACCAACTTTGGAGCAGGACAATAGTACCATGTCGTCCGCATATAATAGTAGAGGGACATGGACAGAATCCAGTTTAGGAGCATGGCAATCAGCAGCTTTGAGGTAAGGGGAGAGAAGCTTTGTCAAAGTCAGATGGGCAAGGACAAGACTTGGAAATGTATGAATCCCTTAGTAAGCCCATCTAATATTCAGAATCTAGTCCCGACCCCTCACCATTTCTGTCCATAGACAGGTCTCTGTACATTTACCAGCAGAAGATATTTGAGAATGGAATGAAAATGCATATGCCACAATGCTGACTGGTGTTCTTGCTTCATTGATGTGTGTCAGGAATGTCCACAGTCAGCTTTATTATGATGTGGAGAGGTATGAATGTTCACCCAGATAAAACATAGCGTTCTACCTTTGAAATTTCAGCACCAAAAGCAAAAGGGCAGAAGAGGCTCAACATCCATTCCAAAGGAGCAGGCATTCTAAATATCAGTGTGGTAACACTGAGGGCTCCAAAAAAGAAAGTCAGGACAAAGGCAACAGAGCTGGTGGCTTTCGCCTTCTTCAGGAGAGAACTGAGCATGAAACAGAAATGGATCTGAAAAACAGGAAATATTTCCGTTACCAATTCAAAGGTATCATAAATATTTACCCCAGAAAGATGGTTTTTCTATAGTATACATGAATGCATGATGGAGGGAAGGCTGTGCCCATGTGTACACATATTTTATCTTACATATATAAATCAAAGTACTCCCTAGGAACTGGTAGCAAAGTAACTGTTTTCAAGTGTAACCTAAAAAGGGGTGTGCACAAAAAATTCAGTGTTTTGGGGGGTTGGGTATACCAAACCCGAAAAATATCAGTATATACTGATATTCGCAAATCCCAGTATCGGTATTGTACTGGGATTCAGGAAAGGATCGGTATTGCTGAAAATATTCATCTGGGAGGGCTGAAAAGGCTTCCTCCCATTCAAACCTGATGAGTGTGGTGGGTCTGCCTGTCAGCTGATAAGTTTGAATGAGAGAAAGCCTGAGAGAAGGCATGTTTAAATGCCTTCTCTTCCATCCCCAAGCCGCCAAGCTGCAGCAGGGCGATTTGCGGATGGAGGACAAGGCATTTACATGCCTTCTCTCTCTCTCTCCATTCCCTCTCCAAGCCAACCCATCACAGTGGGCAGCTAGGGAAGGGAAGGCAATGGTCAGTCCCCTTTGCTTGCAAGCTGGGCTGGCTGGGGAAGGGAAGACAGATTTGGGTGAGGAGGCATCTTTAAATGTCCCCACCCCTAATACATTGTGGCCATAGGTTAGGGATAACAGATAACTGTAGCCGCTCAGAGACCCCCTTGGGGGTTAGAGCGGGGTAGCAAGCCGAAGAAATAAATAAATAAATAAATAAATGCCCCCCTTCCCTTTCACAGCCTGCTAGCCACAGTGGGTTGGTTGGGGAAGGGAAGACAATGGTCAGTTTCAGTCCCTTCTGCTTGCAGGCAGAGAGGACTGAAATTGACACGATCTTCCTTCCCTTGCCCAGCCGGGCCAGCTGGGGAAGGGAAAACAGCTGGGGTAGGGAGGCATCTTTAAATGCCCCTCTTCCCTTTCCCAGTTGGCCAGCTGTGGTGGGTTGGCTGGGGAAGGCCAGGCAAGGCAAGGGTCAGTTTCAGTCCCCTCTGCTTGCAAGTGGAGAGAACTGATCTTCCTTCCCTTCCCCTGCCTGGCTGAAAAAGAGAAGACAGATCAGGGTGGGAAGGTATGTTTAAATGCCCCCCTTCCCTTCCCTTCCCCAGCCAGCCTGCCAGGTGGGTTGGCTGGGGAAGGGAAAGAAATGGTCAGTTTCAGTTCTCTCTGCTTGCAAGCAAAGAGTATTGAAATTGAGACAATCTTTCTTCCCTTCCCCAGCCAGACTGGCTGGGGAAGGGAAGACAGATCGGGGTGGGGAGGCATCTTTAAATGCCTCTGTAAGAAAGAGACTGGCTTGTGTGCAAAACAGCTACTCCAAAGAACTAATTGAGGACTTGAGGTGGGCAATCAACGTGGCAAACCATTGCAGGAACTGCTCCGTTTTAATTTTGCCAAGAGCAGCACAGCTGAGATAGCTTAATTAACATCTGGACTGGATAAAGGGAGGAGTAGTGTGTTAACAGGTTCTCCTAAGGATAAGGGGGGGGGGAATACACAGCATGCATCTTTTGAGCAGGATTTTTTCCTACCTTGGAGTTTGTGTAAGTTTCAGCTGATTTTAATGACTATTTGTATTTTGGCATCCATTAAAGGACATTGAATTTTCCTTTTGTTTATCTAATTATTGTTAATTAAGGTTGCCTTGCCCTTTCTTTGATAATAAAAGTACTTTTGCCTGATTCACTGAACTGGAGTGTAGACCCTGAAACCGGGCATCTTGGCAGAGAACCCAAACCCTGCATCATACATTGTGGCATGGTGGGCTTGGCTCTAAATTTAAAGTTCAAACAGGCAATAACATGACAGAAGGCTAGCAATAAGGAGTGTTGATCCATGGATTATTCGGAGGGTGTTACACAACATGGATCCAGCTCTAGCCTCAGCAGGATTAGGAAGATCCTTTCATCAGGATGAGTCCTTTTGAAGATACTCCTCTGAGAAGGTATTTGATACAAGACTAATTCTAGAAAAGTATGATGATAATGAAGCTGCCTTGAGGAGGAGGGTGCCACAATCGAAGATAGATGTGAAAGCTTGGCAAACAGAAGTACAGAATGATAAGGGAGCAGATATGGCGGTGATGGTAGATCCCAGGCGAGTAAATAGATCCACATTCAGAATGAAGCAAGATTTATTTCCAAAGCATGGTTGATCACGAACATACAAGGATTGTTAGCAATAACTCTACTACCAAAGGGGACAGTGTATATAGAAGGTTTGAAACAGGTTTAAACCAATGAGCATATTTCCCTCTTCAGGTTTACAGATTAGAAATGGCGCGTAACTCTGTGAGAACTGAAACAGCCATTCTAATAAACACGAAGTCAACTTCCCATGGGAACTAATAACAAGCGAGAGCGAAAGACATAACACCCATGTGTCTCAGCTGCATATTCTTGGCAGTTACAGAAGCCTAGGATGATAAGGTAAACTACAAGGTCAGGCAGGGGGAAGGGGAAGGGAACGAAACTCGTCCCCAGAGAAATGGCAGCTTGCTGACATAGACATGGCTCCAGCGGGAGGGCAACCAGGTGACCCCGTACAGCAGCTATGTATTCTGATGACCCAGCTCCTCGGGCAAAATGGGCAGCTGATGAATATGATGCAGCAGCATCTAGTAGGCAATCAAGGAGATAGATGGACAAAGTTAAAGTTTCCTGAGCTAAGACCTGGGAATGATGTGGCAACCTTTTCTGCTTTATTTGAAGCCTCAGCACAGGATTACCATTTGCCAGACACTGAATACATGGCAGCTCTGTGTAGGTGCTTGCATGGGGAGGTTGCAGAGTTACTTGCACAGCTTGACCCCCAGCAAGCAAGGGACTATTCATATTTTAAGCCGCTAGCTTTTCAGCAGTTTGGACTTTCTTTAAAAAAATTTTTTTTATTTAAATATAGAAAAAGAAACAGACATAAACATCAAGTACACACCCTACTCTCCATATAGAAAAAACAGCCTACAGTGTACATATAACAACAAAAAAGACAAAAAAAAGAATAAAAAAATTAAAAAGTAAAAAGCAAGCAAATTAAGGCATTGGTAGAGAGCTCAACATGTGGCATATAAGAGAAGAGAAGGAATTCTTTTCCTTTTTCTTTCCTGTAAACATGCATAATTAATATATAAATACAATATGATTAAAGTATACAGAGAGGCTTACTTAATTTTATCCCATAATCTAAGGAAGGGCTTAAACATACTTTGAGTATTGTTCTGAGTTGTGTATGAGTTAAAGTCATGCCACGTTTCAAAAAAGTCTACAGTCTTGGCTTTGGATTTCATTATTCTAATCTGATTTGTTAATTTTTCAGCTATTGCAATCTGCCATAACTCAGAATACCATGAGTGTAATGTTAATAATTCTGCGGCTTTCCAACTTTTAGCAACTGTCCTGTGTGCCGCAATTAACGTAAACACTATTTGTCCTTTAGAAGTCACCTTTTTGTTTTGTTTCTCCCATACTGTTAATAGGGTCAAAGCTGGTGTAACACAGATGGTTTGACATGTAATTTTTGCAATTTCTGCAAAAAAATTCTCCCAGAACTGTGACACTACTGGGCATAGCCACCAAATATGAATATAATCACCTTGCTGATTACACATTCTCCAGAATTTTTTATTATTTGTGTTGGTTATTCTTGCAAGGCAAACTGGAGTAAAATACCACCTGTGTGGTAATTTCAAGGAGTTATCTCTAAGAGCTATTGATATAGTTTTCCTTGTTTGGGTATACCATATCTTATTCCAAATACTTTGCTCAATATTTATTCCAATATCTTTCTCCGATGTTATTTTCAACCTATTTAGTGAACCTGAATCTATCTCAATTAAATAAGTAAATAAGCAGTTTGGACTTCCAACAGAGCAACTTTGGCCAAATTTTTGAAGGAATCTTACAGCTCGTTTGTCTTCTCTGGACTGAGTCAGCACAAGTGCAGATGTTTTATGATTTATTAAAACTGATAGTCTGGGAGCACATTTATCAAGTCATTCCAGCAGAGCATGCAGTGTTAGCACATGCTCAGAGACCTGCCACTGCCCAGGAGCTGGCAATGGTCTTGGATGAAATAGCTGCAGCAGACTATTCAGCTTCAAAGCAGCAAGGAGCTGGAAAGGAGCCAGGGGGAAATCTTACACCTCCCTCCGAGCAGTACAGACAAGAACAGCAAAATGATTCTAGGGCAGTTCCTAGGCAGCAAACTCAGTTTGTGGCCAAGATCCTGGTTAAGGAAGGAAAGGGGTTGGGAAATTTAATTTCAGCCCAGGTGATTTGTCACTACTGCAGACAGCAAGGACATATTAAAGCCCAATGTCCTAAACTGGTAGCTAGGGGGGACAGACATAAACCAGAAGGGCAAGTGGTCTCAAGTTGGTCCCACGTCCAGCTAAATGCCGAGGTGAAACAGCAGCCTGAAGATTGGAAAACAGATATTCAAGACCAATTAGTAACTGGTAATACAAGTGAAAGAGTGCAGGCAGATTTGGGGGATAAGTTGGGTCCTCGGGACTCTAGAGTGTTGATTGAAAAAACAGGGGTAAGAAATGAACCAAAGCAGGGAAAAGCAACAACCAGGGGAACGTTCAGAGATGAATTACATTGAGTTAGCTACCTTGCCAAAGAAATCTATTTCCTGTTATATTAGCCCAGAACAAGCACTCTGGTGTGTTAAAAAAAGGGTCATGCAAGTGAGGTTGTAAGATGCGGTGTGGGATAGTGGGGCCATGTAACACGGTGTGGGATAGTGGGGCAGACATGTCAAGTGTGTCTGAGGATATTTTTCATTGACTAAGACTCCGTGAAGATGGTAAAATAGAAATATGATCTTATTATGACTCCAACCCCAAAGAACAACTTGTTATATTCATGAAAGTAGGACTGGGGGATCGGAGTGATATCATTCCCTTTTTTAACCATAAATGAAGGAAAGAGTCTATTGATCTGGGGGAGTAACTGTAACAGCACACTTGTGTAAATCACTTTGTTGCTGGAGCACAGGATAATAAAAAAAGTCTCAGCTCTATAAGGCATTCCTTTTTTACCATGATATAGTTTTCCTTGTTTGGGTATACCATATCTTATTCCAAATACTTTGCTCAATATTTATTCCAATATCTTTCTCCGATGTTATTTTCAACCTATTTAGTGAACCTGAATCTATCTCAATTAAATAAGTAAATAAGCAGTTTGGACTTCCAACAGAGCAACTTTGGCCAAATTTTTGAAGGAATCTTACAGCTCGTTTGTCTTCTCTGGACTGAGTCAGCACAAGTGCAGATGTTTTATGATTTATTAAAACTGATAGTCTGGGAGCACATTTATCAAGTCATTCCAGCAGAGCATGCAGTGTTAGCACATGCTCAGAGACCTGCCACTGCCCAGGAGCTGGCAATGGTCTTGGATGAAATAGCTGCAGCAGACTATTCAGCTTCAAAGCAGCAAGGAGCTGGAAAGGAGCCAGGGGGAAATCTTACACCTCCCTCCGAGCAGTACAGACAAGAACAGCAAAATGATTCTAGGGCAGTTCCTAGGCAGCAAACTCAGTTTGTGGCCAAGATCCTGGTTAAGGAAGGAAAGGGGTTGGGAAATTTAATTTCAGCCCAGGTGATTTGTCACTACTGCAGACAGCAAGGACATATTAAAGCCCAATGTCCTAAACTGGTAGCTAGGGGGGACAGACATAAACCAGAAGGGCAAGTGGTCTCAAGTTGGTCCCACGTCCAGCTAAATGCCGAGGTGAAACAGCAGCCTGAAGATTGGAAAACAGATATTCAAGACCAATTAGTAACTGGTAATACAAGTGAAAGAGTGCAGGCAGATTTGGGGGATAAGTTGGGTCCTCGGGACTCTAGAGTGTTGATTGAAAAAACAGGGGTAAGAAATGAACCAAAGCAGGGAAAAGCAACAACCAGGGGAACGTTCAGAGATGAATTACATTGAGTTAGCTACCTTGCCAAAGAAATCTATTTCCTGTTATATTAGCCCAGAACAAGCACTCTGGTGTGTTAAAAAAAGGGTCATGCAAGTGAGGTTGTAAGATGCGGTGTGGGATAGTGGGGCCATGTAACACGGTGTGGGATAGTGGGGCAGACATGTCAAGTGTGTCTGAGGATATTTTTCATTGACTAAGACTCCGTGAAGATGGTAAAATAGAAATATGATCTTATTATGACTCCAACCCCAAAGAACAACTTGTTATATTCATGAAAGTAGGACTGGGGGATCGGAGTGATATCATTCCCTTTTTGGTACATAAGGGTCTTGTTTCTTGTAGGTATGGATATTCGATACAGAGTATTGAGAGCAAAACAGACAGTGTCTCAACTTCTGGTAATGACAAGAAGACAAGTGATGGCAAGTGAACCCCACAGAGAGTCACCCTGGGCAGCAAGTTTAGTGGAATAGCCAGGAGGAAAAGAAAAAGAAATGAGGGTGTGTGAAAATGAACAGTTGATTCAAAGAGATGAGACTTTTCCTGTAAGCACAGGCTCAGTAGTTTACAAAGGGGAATTAAAAGAATGCCAATCCTTCAAAGAGTGCAGCGAAGCAGTGAGGGAGAATAATCCTGTGCTGGACAAGCTTGAAGATACCAGGTTTGTTTGGGTAAATGGATTAATGTATATAGAATATATGTCTAAGAAAAGCAGCTCTAATTTGGGGCTTGGAGAACAGCTTGTAGTCCCAAAAAGATTTAGGGAGGAAATCCTAAGAGTTGGGCATGATTTACAGTTGACAGATCATTTTAGGTTCAAGAGGATGCTGGCTCAAATCAGTTCAGTCTTTTATTGGCCTGGCATACATAAGAACATGAAAAGATATGTTGCCAGGTGTGAGATCTGTCAGAAGGTTGGAGGATGTGGAAAGAGGGACCTTGTTGGTTCACATTAATTGGCTAAAAATTGTCAAGCGTGAGGTACAGCAATTGTCAGTGGAAAGTTGGATTGAGGAAGATGTTGACATCCCTGATCTCATGGCAGAGACTGGAAAGAAAGAAGGGCTGGGAGAGATTCCTATTAATGAGACTTTGACAGCAGAACAGCAAAGGCAATTGAAGGAGGTGTAACAGGATTTTGCAAACCTGTTCATGAATTGCCCAGGGAGAACCGATCTGATCAGCCATGTTTTAGATGCAGGGGAGCACCCACCAATCAAGTATATTCCATATCCCATCAGAGGGCCAATGAGGGAGGTAGTGAGGCAAGAGATACAGAAAATGCTTGAAATGGGAGTAATCGAACCCAGTACAGCTGCGTGGAGTAGTAATCTTGTAATACTTCCTAAAAAGAAGCTGCATGAAGGAGACCCCCCCCCCAGAATATTGATTGCGTGTAGATTATAGAAGGCTAAATCAATTGTGTAAAACCAACCAATACCCAGCACCAACTATAGAGGAGGTCCTGGAAAGGATTGCGAATGCTGAGTACATGACCACTTTGGACCTCACATCCAGGTTTTGGCATTTACCGCTAAAAGAAAGAACTTGGGATAGAACAGCCTTTTCATGCTTCATGTGGCAACTCCGTTTCAATGTGCTCCCATTTGGAATCAGTTCTGCTAGTAAGGTGTTCCAGAGATTAATGGACAAAGTGCTGCAGGGATTAGATTTTGCAGGGAGCTATCAGGATGATATTGCAGTGACCAGTTCATCTTGGTCACAGCATTTGGATTATCTAAGAGTTGTATTAAGGAGAATTCAAGAGGCAGGATTAACCATTAAGCCTTCAAAATGTCAAATTTCCAGTAGCCCAGTTGTGTATTTGGGCCACCAAATAGGGAGTGGCAGGGGTCATTTGGGGCTGGAGCGAGCCGGAGTGATGCTCCCGTAGCCCAAGAGTGGGCACAAATGGTGGTGGAGGCAAGCCCCGCCCCCAGCTCTTTCTATCTAGAGTCATGCCGCAGCAGCAGCACAATCTTTCCACTGTATTCCATGGAGCCATAGAATACAATGGAAATATTGCGTCACCGCTTCCCCCCACCCACCCACCTTGGCATGCCAGCTGGGGAAAAGAAGGGGAGGCTTTTGAAGATGCCTCCCCCCTTTTTGCTTCCCTTTCTGACACACTTCTGGTGATGTCAAGGGGCATGACATATGCTAATGAGTCATTATGCTAATATGTATGCTAATGAGCTCCTGCACCTCTTTTTCTATGAAATGACCCCTGGGGAGAGGGAAGATAGCCCCACACAGCAAAAGTAAATGTGATTATTAATTGGCCAATTCCAACCACCAAGAAGCAGGTGCTCAGTTTCCTAGGGGTATGTGGATTCTATAAGAGATTTGTTTCTAACTTCTCACATCATGCAGCACCACTTACGAATTTATGTAAGAAAAGGATATCTGGGAGAGTGCCCTGGACACCTGAGTGTCAAAGAGCCTTCAACACGTTAAAGAGGAGGCTTGTAGAGGCCTCAATCCTCAAACTGCTGGACTATTCCCAGGAGTTCATCGTGTACACTGATGCTAGCCAGTATGGCTTGGGCATGGTTCTATTGCAGAAAGGGCAAGATGATTGCCACCATCCAGTAGTATGCCTGCGTTGCAAGCTATTGCACAGGGATCAGAAATACAGTGCTATCAAGCAGGAAGCCCTGGGAGTAGTGTGGGGGTTAAATAAGCTTAAGACATATCTGAGGGGTGTACACTTTCAACTTGAAAAGTACACAGACGGATGAGTGATTTCAGCTTAGCGTACTTTATTAGATCAAGAACAAGACAAACTAACCAGCTCGCAGGCTGGTTTATATGTGCAACAACCCCGCACCCAAAACACACCCACACACAAGTGATTGGCTATTTACAGTGGCTGAGAGTTCCATAGGCTCTCGGCCGGGAGCCTAGCCTGCCGATAGGTGCTGACTAGGATCCGTTTGTCCCATTGTTACTTAGAGCAAAGCTCAGCCGCTTTGCATGACCACGTGGTGAAATGGCCACGCACGTGGTCTGGGGTGGATACTTTACACAACTGGAGACAGATCACAGTCCATTGGTCTTCATCTACAAGGTGAAAGAGACCAATGCCAGGATTTTGAGATGGGTGTTGTCTCTACAAGATTTTTCATTTGAGGTGAGACATATTAAGGGAAAAGAAAATTTATTAGCTAACTCCTCTCAAGATGTTTTGCTGAAGTAGAATAAAATGACAGAGGAAGCCTAGTGAATGAGAAGCAAATTATAAAACAAAACAAAACCTGCCAACAGCCTCACAAGAAGGGCCCAAAGTTGGGTTAGAAATTCTGTAATAACAGGGAACAGTGTTCCCTCTAAGTTGAGTTAGTGTGAGCTAGCTCACAGTTTTTAAGCCTCCGGCTCACACATTTTTGTCTTAGCTCAGGAAGGAGGGCTCCAGAGCAAACTAATTGATGCAGCAGCCAAATCACTCGCTCACAGCTTTAATACCAGTAGCTCATCAAGTAGAATTTTTGCTCACAAGACTCCACAGCTTAGAGGGAACATTGCCAGGGAATTGTTTTGAACCTACGTCATCCTTGTTTTCTCTCGCAGAAAGGGAGATTTCTGCATGCGAGGGTGTAAGGAAGAGACTGGCTCGTGTAAAAAAAAAGCAACTTTGAAGGACTAAATGAGGGCTAGAGGGGGGGTATCTACCTGGAAAGTCATTGCAGGAACCACCTGGTTTTTATTTTGCCTAGAGCGGCACAGCTGAGCTGTCTTAATTAACAGCTGTACTGGATAAAGAGAAGACTAGCATGTTAACAGGTTCTCCTAAAGATAAAAGTAAGGGGGGGGGAAATACACAGCACAGTTCTTTTTTTTTTTCTTAATGCCCCTCAGCAACCATAAGACCTGATCAGCAAGTTGTAACTCCATTGGATATAATTAGTCATAAAGAGCCTGGGCCAAAATGGCATGAGAACAAGTGAAAGTGCTCCAGAGAGCAGAAATATCATCCCGAGGGCCTCTTTATTCATACTAATGTTTCTCCAATGTCTTTTGTACAAAATGAGTTCGTCACATTGTTCGAGAAATGTGTTTTAGGTTTTTAATTGAAAGAAACTGGGTTTACAGTATATCGTTAACCACTCATTTCAGTTACCCATTTAACAGGAATAAGGCAGAAAGCAATTTCCCCCTAAACTGAACTGCAAACTGATACTGTACATGCAAGAGGAGTAGTGTGGTGAGGAGCTTTGAGTGGTGACAGCAGAAAGGCAGTAGAAGGGGCCTGGAGGGGTCCCATTGGATCTACTAGTTAGGCAAAATAGAAGGTAGCAGCGGAGTGGAGAAAAGTACTGCTTGGCCCTCAATTTTGGGGGCTTGAAGTTGTGACTGTTACTAACCATAAATGAAGGAAAAAGTCCATTGATCTGGGGGAGTAACTGTAACAGCATACTTGTGTAAACCACTTTGTTGGTGGAGCACAGGATAATAAAAAAGTGTCAGCTCTATAAGGCATTCCTTTTTTACCCTAGTTACACACTGCTGAGCCTTTTAGAGGGTGAAGAAATGAGTTTGCAGCTGTGCAGGCTAGGGGCTGGTTGCAAGGAGAGGCAGCCTGCTAGTGAGAATCATAGAAAGGAATGAGTTATGGAATGCACACTGTAAGCATCCATAGCTCTTTTACTTTTGTTTCCAGTTACCACTGACTTGTAATGTTTAAAGGCTGCCTATTTGTTTCCTGAGCAAACAGAATTCCTGTTAAAATCTGGTTTGAGATGGAACACTTCATGTCCAAGTCATTCATGGTTTTCTTACCAGTTGATCCACAAGCATCAGAATCATTTGGGGTACAGGTCTTCTGCAGTGTTCCCTCTAAGCTGAGTTAGTGTGAGCCAGCTCACAGTTTTTTAGCCTCTGGCTCACACACATTTTTGTCTTAGCTCAGGGAGGATGGCTCCAGAGCAAACTAATTTATGCAGCAGCCAAATCACTTGCTCACAACTTTAATGCCGGTAGCTCACAAAGTAGAATTTTTGCTCCCAAGACTCCACAGCTTAGAGGGAGCATTGGTCTTCTGTATGTCTGCCCTTTGTCTCCATTTATCCAGATGTGATATCAGCTTATTTTCTTCCGGACATGCCTTAAATAATCAGGATTTTTGACCAAAGGTGCTGTCATCACCAGTGGCATCACAGCAGCACCACCCCTTTTTTACTTTTTGTGCAAGTGCTATATTGATATATATCAATATAACACTAAAGGAAGGTTATTCACCACACTCCAGAAAACAGAATCCTGTAAAGTGGGCTGTGTATCTGTTTGTGTGTGCTTAAGTAAAAAAATTGACTCTCACTGTGGCTGTGGCATTTTAAAAAATTTTGGAGGAGGAAAAAGAAGAGGCAGCTGTTTAAAAAGTTGTGCAGACCAGAAGTAGCCAGAGAGGAGGGAGGTTAACTGGCTGGTTGATGTAAACAAGAGTAGTAGCAGCCATTTGCAGCCATGGGAAGTTCAGCTCCACTCATCTTGTTGCTCACACCATGGGTGTGTGTGTGGGGGGTTCCTCTGAAAAGTCCTGGGTTTTTACAACCAAGGAACAGGATTGTGCTGAATCCAGCAGTATATTCACCTCCCACTGTTCCCCCCAAAAATACACTTCTCAGGTTTTGGCAATGTGCTAAGAGCAATAAACACAACTGTGGTGCCATCCTTTTTATAGTGATAGAGAGATAGAGTGACATTGGAGCGGCTTGTTTAAAAAAGATCAAAAATGAAACTACACATTACTCTGGGCACAGAGGGAGAAGAAGAAGAGTAGTAGTAGTAGTAGTAGTAGTAGTAGTAGTAGTAGTAGGAGGAGGAGGAGGAGGAGGAGGAGGAGTTTGGATTTATACCCTGCCCTTCACTCGGCGTCTCAGAGTGGCTTACAAACTCCTTTCCCTCCCCACAACAGACACCCTGTGAGGTAGGTGGGGCTGAGAGAGCTCTGAGAGAACTGCTCTTTCGAGGACAGCTCTTATCAGAACTATGGCTTGCCCAAGGTCATCCAGCAGCTGTGAGTGGAGGAGTGGGGAATCAAACCTGGTTCTCCCAGATTAGAGTCCACGCACTTATCCACTACACCAAACAGAGGGTATGGTTTACTGACAGAAGTCCAATAATCAAGAAGTGGGTAGGAATGGGTGAAACAAACCAACCCTATGTAATAATGTGCACTAGGAGCAAAGGTGAATCCAAATCAGTTTCAAAAACACATTGGAGTAAAAGTGGTCCCAAAAGAAACTGAGGCAAAAACTAAAGGCACAAAGAAAATGTGTATAAATCAGGGGCTAAACTAAGCAGTATGAGGCCCGAACTGACACCCACCCCCGATGAAGAAAAGCCCCTACTGTTTCCAAGTACCTTTGAACAGTTTACAGACAGAACCAGCCTGGAAAATGCAATATTTTCTTTAAGATGATATCAAATACTTCAGTAGCTCTAATTTGGCAATCTACCATTATTCATTATGTGCATTTAAAATAAAGATCAAAGACTTACAGATGCTATTCCATAAAGAAACAACAGAAGAAATATTGCAAAGAAGCTGCTTGTGGGAAGCAAAAAATGGTTGATAACAGGTGTCACGAAACTGGATAGGATCAGGATGTACACTGCATACAGCAAACCCCAGGAAAGCCTACAAATGCAAACACAGAGACAGTTTACATTATTTGGACAGTTTACGTTATTTGGCACATAGGCCCTCAAGAATTCTTATTTTGAGAGGATACAGTTCAGTGAAAGAATTTCAGTAAGTAAGCACAATGTCTATGACAGTTCTTTTCTACAACTATAACTGCTATGTAAGGTGGAAATAGCTGATATGCTGGACATGAGGTTAACATGGGGAAACAGACCCCATCGAGACCCCCCCCGCGCAAATATTTAGATATACCACCTATAACCTCTGCTTGAGAAAAATCAGTGACAATATTCCATGCAGGTCATCTAGTCCAACCCCCTGCACTCTGCAGGAGCATAGCTAAAAGATAGCCCTACAACATACCCAAAAGATGGTTGTCCAGCCTACGTTTGTAATTGTCCAGTGAAGGAGCATCCACCACCTCCCGAGGCAATCTGTTCTACTGCTCAACCACTCTTACAGTTAGGAAGTTTCTCCTGATATTTAGCCAGTAACGACTCCCTTGTGATTTCCACCCATTAGAACTAGTCTTGTAATCCGGAGCGAGAGAGAATAGATCCACTCCATTTTCAACATGACAGCCCTTTAAATACTTGAAGAC
>NW_015183790.1:0-11520 GCF_001447785.1 Gekko japonicus
ACACCAAACTGCAGCCTAGTCACTCTAAATGCCCCCTTATGCATTGCGATGGTTTGCGTCCACCAGCATCTGCTGGTAAGCTTGCACCAAATCTAGCTTATCAAAAACCCTGCCCCCCGCAAGGGAGGTTAAGACATGGATTACCACCGAGACCAGATAAGCATGGTCCTGCAAGGCCTTGTTGATAGTGCACTTATAATCGGCACTTATGCGCACCTCATCGTTCGGTTGGACTGGTGTGACAATGGGGGTCTCCCAGCGCACAGACACGACCGGTTCCAGTACCCCTTGCTCAACGAGGCAGTCGAGCTCTGTCTCTATTTTGGCTCTCATCGCAATGGGGGGAAGTTGTGCCTTAATGTGGATGGGGTGCATGTTAGAATCAAGGTCCAGAGAAATGTGGGACCCGGTGTACTGCCTCAGAGTCCCATCAAACACCTTGGGAAACTCTCCGCAAACTGCCTCAAAGTCTGTCGTCCAGATCTGTTTGATCCCCATTATCTTGAGGCCCAGGGGTGTGAACCAGGACAGGCCCAACAAGCTGGTGAGGCACCCCTCCACCACCAACAGGTCCAGCAGTCCCGAGAAGCCCTTAAACTGGACCCGGAACTTGCCCCAGCCCCGGACCACCACAGGGTTCTTATTAAAGTCCTGCAACGTGAGACCCTGTGGCTTGTGCAAACGGGGTCCCCCCGTGGGCATCTATCTGAGATGATAGAAAATGATGAGCCTGAGTCAATTTCCATCAGACAGGGGGACCCCTCAATAAGGACAGTCACATGCACCTTGTCCGGGCCATCTGGGGGCAAGTTACATACCGTTTGTTCTTGGTGGGTCGAAACGGTGTGGAAATCCGACGTATCCAGCTGCACCATTGTCTTCTGACATTGCCCCTTGGAGCGGCAAACTCTCGCCAGGTGTCCAGCCTTGTTGCAGGTCCGGCAGATGGCGTCACGGGATCTGCAAGTCCGGCGCTTGTGAGCGTCGCTGCAGCTGGCGCAGACCGAGGAGTGGTGAGGTGCTTTGGCCACGGATGACCCTTTGCTGCATTGAGAGTGCTGGAATGGACGTCGGGTGACCCGGAGGACCTCCTCATTGCTGGAGACATCAGAACCCGCCATAGCTTGGACGAGGTGGACCGCCTTGGTGCGGCGGTCAGAGTGCGACTTTTCGTAGGCTGCCGCTTCCCAGATCGCCTTCTCCAAATCGAGGTCATCACGACTGATGAGTTTTCGCCACAACTTGGGCTCCCTGAGACCCACCAAGAATTGGTTTAAGAGTGCCTCTGCCAGGTCCGAGAAGGCACATCTTGTGGCTGCCCAGCGCAGCCCGGCCAGGAAGTCGGAGGCCAACTCGTCTGGTCCCTGGACCCTCGTGAAAAAGTCCATTCGTTCCGTGAACTTAGTGGGTTTTGGGGCCAATTGGTCCATGAACGCCTTTACCAAAACATAGTGGGTCGCAGCTGCGTCTTTGGTCTGCTGAGGTGCCATCAGGTCCTTCAACAAGAGGTGTGCCTTGATCCCACAGTACCATAGAAGATGGACCTTCTTCTTTCCAGGGTCCGTGATATCGTTTACTGTGAAGTGGTTTTCAAGCGTTTCAAGCCATGTCTCCCATTGTGTGGGGCGGGAGATGTCGAACTCGGGGAAACTCTTGTTACCAGCGGCCATCTTAGCGACACGTGGAGGATGCAGCAGTTGCTCATGTGCAGTGGCGGCGGCCGATTAAGAGGTGGAGGTAGAGGCGGTGCTGCGCTCGGAGTCAGCAATGCCTGGAGCGGCGCGGTGCGCGGTGACCGGAGAAGCAGGACACGAGGCGCAGCAGCGGCATGCGGTGCTCTTGGTGCTGAAGCGCGCTGCCGTGCTCGGCTCGTGTTCATTGTTCATGGAAGGGAGATTAGCATCCCATCCTCGTCGCCAGTGAAAAGTCCTTAGACTTACTTCGTGAGTCTTACTTTTTATTTAGTAAGAACAAGACAACTTTTCCCGGCTCGCAGGTCGGTTTTTATCCCCTGAAACCCCACACCCCAAACACACCCCACTCAAGTCATTGGCTATTACAGTGGCCAAGAGTTCCATAGGCTCTCGGCCGGGAGCCTAGCCCTCCGATTGGAGCAGGCTAGGATCCTCTAGTCCATTGTTTCTTGGAGCAAAGCTTGGAGGTTTAGCCTGACTGCATGGAGCCTTTGTGTTGCACACGGTCTGAGATAGGTACATTACAGCAGGGCAATTGTGAAGGCGGAGTCTGATGTGGAATGCAAATCCTCGAAGAGCTCCGAATGCAGAGCAAAATGCCAATACAAAAAAGGCCTGTTGTTCTCTCCCCTCTCCCTCCCCCTTTCCTCCTCTAAAACTTCAGGTTAGCCCAAACAAATATTTGAGTGTTGTTGCTGTATCCTGTTGTTTTGCAAAGATTGGCACAAAAGAGTGTACTCCAGTAAACCATTTAACTAATATCTTTATCTTGTGGTAATAAAATGACCTTGATTAAACAGAGAAAAGTGGGTTGGTCTTAATTTTGTTTTCAGTATGGCCCAAACACTCACTGTAAAAAGGAGAAAACCCCTGCATTGGCACCTTGTCCCTCCTTACAAGTGACAGTTTCGGCCATGGAGGGAGAGCCCCTCTCCTGCTATATTGGGAGGAAAGTGCATCTGCCCCAGAGAATGGAAGGGTTCTACCAGCAAGGATCCAGATGAGTTCCTACCTTACATTGTTGAGCAGCATCTTTCAGGGGGAGTATTTTGTGTCCTTGGTGTTCTGGGGATCGTTCACAGGCAAAACACACCAATTTTTCATCCTCTTTGCAGAAGAGGTGGAGTTGTTCCTTGTGTCTCAAGCAAAAATCTTCCCCTGGCGACTGTTTCATTTTTTCTACTAGGTGTGCCAGCTGCCAGTTTCGACGGAAATTCCCTTTCTGGATCTTGCATTTGCAGGTGGGACACTCCGGTGCTTCCTCCAGCACTTCCCACGTCTCACAGTAGTTGGCAATGCAGCCCTGGCAGAAGCTGTGCCCACAGTCCAGGACCACGGGGTCCGTCAGGCACTCCAGGCAGATGGGGCACGTGGCCTCCTGCTCCATCTCTGTGGGTGGTGGAGCTGAGGCCATGGGGGCTGGATTCTCGGTGGCTTGGATGATAGGAAAGGCAACTTGTAAGATCTGTAAAAGGGCAGCAGAAGAGGAATTAGCTAGAGAAGAAGGGTTGGAATTCTAGGATGTTGCTTTATTGAATTTACTTTGAAATCGATTGTATTTTATTGCTGACACACTATGTTGTCCACTGCCTGAGGAGTCTGATGGCTGAGGAGTGGCATACGTATCTTTAAACAAGCAAACTAACAAATACTGTTTTATTAAAAGGGGATTAGATAGATTATTGGGGATAAGTCTATCAGTGGTTACTAGCTAGGGTGACTAAACCTCTGAATCCCAGAGCCAGGAGTCAACATCTTGGGAAGGCCTCGGCCTCTATTCCCTGTTGCTGGCCCTCCAGAGGAACTGGTTGGCCACTGTGTGGGTGCGGTCAGATGGCATGCCGGAGCGGTTTAAACTGTTCCGATTCCAATTGGATTGTATTTGATCTGGGACAGGCGCGGTCACATTTCCCTCTCTCGCAGCACAGCACATTGCTCCCGGGCATCCACACAGCAGCGTGTGTCGATGTTTTTTTCTTTTCACAGTTTGCGCATGCGCAGAACAAATTATCCCAAAAAATAATGTCCTGAAGCGAAGACTTCCCTTGAAACTTTTACAGCTAAACTGGCCTCCGTGAGGTCCTGGACTCGCCTGAAGCCTAAAACTAGGCACTGTTTTTTAATTCATTTTATTAACGTCGGGACGAAGCTTCGCCTAAGGGCATATCGCTGACGCCAAATGGTGGACGAAAAGCGGAAGCGGCTGTACACTGGCGGAAGCGCGATCACACGGCAGGAAAATGCGGCTGGAACCGGAGAAGCAGGAAAACACCACTTGGGGACCTGGTATCCATTTTAAAGGGGTCCTCCATTTTAAAGGGGGTTTGCACCGGAAAGTGACGGCTGGGGACAGGAGGCAGATGTTGACCATGCGATCGCACATAAATAGTCCATTTCTAACCGGTACGTATACCGGCTCGAATAGCCTGTCTGAACGCGCCCTGTGAGACAAGATGCTGGACTAGATGGACCACTGGTCTGATCCAGCAGGGCTCTTCATATATTCTTATATCTGTCCTGTGGGAGACATTCTCCATTATGAAGGCTCTAATGTACTGTACTCTCTGATGTGACTCAGTCGTTGTGGAACTTTGTTCCAATAGAGAGCCACCAGCCCATTATTCTAATATTTGCTGGCAGCTAAACAACTTTCTATGTCAGAAAGCTTTTTCTAGAGCCTGAAAACTGCCAGCTTCTGGGAGCCTTTTCAGAAGATAGGAGTTGCTGCTCTTTTAGCTATGTGAAGAATTTTGCCTGTTCTTATTCTGAAGTAGCATTGGATGGTGATATACTGATATTTATTATATGATGCTCTTTAACTTAGTTACTTGATTTTTTAAATTTAATGCCTAAACCTTATTAATGGGAAAATAACATCTACCTTAAATCACCTGCAGAAATTTTAACAAAATCTGGTAGAAAACTCACTTCATCTAGGCATATGTTTATCATTACAAAAATTAAAATCCAGCTCCCATTTCATAAGGCCAGTTAAATATTTCTTGCTTTGATGCCTTTGTAGGAAACAACTTATTACAGTATGTTATTAAAGGAGACCACTGTTGAATAAACCAATTATGCGTATATATCATCTTTGGATGTCCTTGTTACAGCAACGATACCTTGTCCATTAGCGCAACAAAACAAATTTTGTTTTCTGCTTCCAGTTCTGAGTCAAGAGCACGTACTGTCACAGCAAATACTCCTGGTTTTTAGGCAGCAAATCTATGTTGTAGCTAGCCTAACAAAAACATTAGTTATAGCAACAATTCTATACCAGCCATTTCATATATTCCGTTCTGAACATTCTTCCAGCACTCTCTAGCTCTACAACTGTCCCCACATAAGTGCCAGTTAGAGTATCACATTGCTAGCACATAATTAAATTGACACACATTTTTGTTAACTCGTTAAGTGTGTGATATAAGTATATAATCTCTCTGTGTGTGAATGTTGTCAAGTTGCTTCCAATTTATGCGACCCTATGAATTAATGTCCTTCAAAATTTTAAATGATTTCCCCCTAATTTATATATACCTTCAAAAACTGAGACATATTCTAAAATATTTTACCACAAACTTTTAATAACTCCTGCTTTCCCCCCCAATAATTTTTATTAATTATTTAGTCTGTTACATTGAGAGTTTATATTTATTTACATTTTCTCCCCTCCCTTCCTCCCTCTCTTTTATTTATTTATTTATTAGATTTTTATCCCGCCCTCCCGCCAAAGCGGCTCAGGGCGGCTTACAACAATTAAAAACTAGTAAGAATTAATACATCACTTTTAAAAAACAATTGGTAAAACAGCCAATATAACTTATTAACATTAAAATTACAGTTAGAACATTACAGTTTGCACATGGCCGCCATCCCTTATAAAGTGCTAGAACGATTGATCTGGGCTATTAAATGCTTAATGGAACAGCTCAGTCTTTACCGCTCTACGGAATTGGTGGAGATCCCGCAGAGCTCAAATTTCTTTTGGGAGCTGATTCCACCATACTGGTGCAGCTATGGAAAATGCCCTGGTTCTTGTCGTTGTTAACTTAGCGTCCCTAGGGCCAGGGGTGGCTAAGCGATTCTGCAACTCAGATCTCAGTGCTCTTGGGGGAACATACAGGGAAAGGCGGCCCCTCAGGTAGACAGGCCCCAGACCATAAAGGGCTTTAAAGGTCATAACCAGCACCTTGAAGTGTATCCGGAACGCTATTGGCAGCCAGTGCAGCGACCTCAGCACAGGTTGGATGTGCTCCCTCATGAGGAGCCCCATCAACAACCTGGCCGCAGCATTCTGCACCAGCTGCAGCTTCTGAAGTTGCCCCAAGGGCAGCCCCATGTAGAGAGCATTGCAGTAATCCAGCCTCGAGGTGACCATAGCATGGATCACAGATGCCAGATCGTTGTGTTCGAGGAAGGGGACCAACTGCCCAATCAGCCGCAGATGATAAAAGGCTGCCTTGGCAGTGGCTAATACCTGGGCCTCCATTGTCAAGGAAGCATCCAGGAGCACTCCCAAGCTCCTGACCCTTGGAGCTGGCACCAATGGTGCCCCACCGAAGGCCAGAAGTGGAACCCCTACCCCCGTGCCACTCTGATTCAGGCATAGGACCTCCGTCTTTGTCGGAGTCAGTTTCAGTCGACTCAGCCTAAGCCAGTCCGCTACATCCCGCAGCGCTCGGTCCAGATCTTCCGGGTTAGAGCCAGACTGACCGCCCAACAACAGGTAGAGCTGGGTGTCATCTGCATATTGATGACATCCCAGCCCATGTCTCCGGGCAATCAGGGCAAGGGGGTGCATATAGATGTTAAACAACATCGGTGAGAGAACAGCTCCCTGAGGCACTCCACAAACTAGTGGGTGTTTCCGGGACAGTCTCTCACCGAGTGCCACCCTTTGTCCCCGACCTTGGAGGAAGGAGACAAGCCATTGCAAGGGGAGCCCCCGAACCGAGTGCCACCCTTTGTCCCCGACCTTGGAGGAAGGAGACAAGCCATTGCAAGGTGAGCCCCCGAATCCCCACATCGGCGAGGCGGTGGGTGAGCAGCTGGTGATCGACCATGTCGAACGCCGCCGACGGGTCCAACAGCAGGAGCTCCGCCGTCCCGCCCTGATCCAGGTGCCTTCGGAGATCATCTGTGAGGGCAACCAGTGCTGTCTCAGTCCAGTGGCCCGGGAGGAAGCCGGACTGGAACGGAACTAGCGTGGAGGTGTCATCCAGAAAGGGCTGCAACTGTATCGCCACCGCCCTCTCTATTAATTTGCCTAAATAAGGCAAATTGGAAACCGGCCGATAGTTGGCCAATTCGGCCGGATCCAAGGATGGTTTTTTAAGAGGGGGCAGACTTTCACTTCCTTGAGAGCCTCTGGGAATAGGCCCTCCAAGAGGGACCTGTTAACAATATCCCAGAGGGGACCTCGCAGCCCTCTTGGTCAGCTTTAATCAGCCAAGAGGGGTACGGATCAAGGCTGCAAGTAGTTGGGCGCACAGTCAAGGCCAATCTGTCAACCTCCTCTAGGCTGAGAGGGCTAAAACAATCCAGAATGGAACCAGAAGACGTGCTTGGAGCCTCAAGTTCACATACTGTCTCAAGTGTGGCCGGGAGGTCGCGGCGTAGCGACAAGACTTTATCTGCAAAATAACTCGCGAAAGCCTCACAGCCTATGTCCAATTCCTTAACATTTTGTCTGCTCTGTGGCAGGGTGGTTAGAGAACAAATCATTCTATATAATTGTGCTGGGCGTGAGGTTGCAGATTCAATCTCGGCCACGTAGAACTCCTTCTTCGCGGCTTTGACTGCCATCTCATATGACTTCATAAACGTTCGATAGGATGCTCTTGTCACTTCATCATGAACCCGCCGCCACTGTCTCTCCAGTCGTCTGAGTCCTCGCTTCATCAGCCTCAGTCCCTGGTTATACCAAGGTGCCAGCCTAGTTCGAGGGCGCAGAGGGCGTCTAGGTGCGATCTCGTCGATGGCTGTCGAGAGTCGGTTGTTCTAATCCTCCACTAGCACATCTAACGAGTCACCAGGGGGCAATGTGTCCCAGAGAGCCATCTGAAACTGCTCCGGGTCCATCTGGCTCTGCAGGCGAGCCCAAATTGGCTCGCCGCCCAAACAGGGTGACACGTTCACTCGGGCCCTCAGGGCATAGTGGTCCAACCATGGAACTGCCATAGCAGTAATCTGGTCCACTGTAATCCCAGCCACGAAGATCATATCGAGCGTGTTACCGGCTTGATGCGTAGGAACTGTTACATATTGGGCAAGTCCTGGTGCTGCCATGGATGAAGCTAGGTCCAACGATTGGGTGGAGGTCGCATCATTAGCATGGACATTGAAGTCCCCCAGAACCAGCAGCCTGGGGTACTCCAACGCCCAGCCCGACACGGCCTCCACCAGAGATGGCAGACTGCTCGCCGGTGTGTTGGGCGGATGGTACACTAGCCAGACAGCCAAACTCTCCCCAGCTTCCCACACAAAGCCAGCACACTCAATGCCCGGGATCCTAGCGGCCGGGAGGGCCCTGAAGGAGTAAGCCTCCCGAACGAACAGAGCCACTCCTCCCCCCCGCCCCACTGTCTGGGATTGGTGGAGGACCAAGAAACCGGGGGCAGCCATCTGGGAGAGCGCTACTGTCTCCCCATCTCGCACCCAGGTCTCGGTCACGCACGCCAGGTCCACGTCCTGTTCCAACACAACATTTTGGAGGACGGAGGTCTTATTATTTATGGACCTGGCGTTGCACAACACCAATGTCGGAGAGGGGTTTTTCTCCACTTCCCCACTGCCTGTCACCTTTGGGATGGGACTCAGGCTGGAAGGAGGCCGAGCTTCTCTGTTTCTCTGCTCCCTTCCCTTCCATTTCTGCCTGTTCCCACTGCTATACCTTCCCCTCCCCAAGAGCACTTGAATACCCTGCCCTGCCACTTCAGCACCTGGCGATCTTCGTCTGCCACTTAGCACGGCCACAGATCCACCTGCGAAGTTGGGAAAGGTACAAGCCTACTACATAATTTACTCGGTATAGCCACACGTTTATAAAGAACCTATATCCTGCTAGCTGTTCCTAATCTAATTTGAATAGGGTGCTACGATCCTAATCCAGTTGCCCCGACTTCACTCTAATAGCTAACTATTGCCCTTTTATTCTTTCCCTTTCTATTTCTATCTCCCAGCCAGTAAATTAAATAAAGGCTAGGAAAAGTGGCCTATTTCCTAAAGCTAATAACATTAATCAACAGGGCAATTAAACAATTCCGTTACTTTCTGAATACCAGAATCCAATACTACCGCAGTAACCCTCCCACAACTTACCATTGAAAATCAGATTGCTAACCCTTAACAGTCTACCCCTAATCAACTGGCGATCAAGTAATAATTAATTTACCTCTAATTTAATTCTCCCAATTAATTAGCTGTTAGTAAAATAAAAGTTGAGTAGCAGTAGCTCACTCCCCTCTAATTTATTGGCAAACCAACCCAATCAATTACTATCCACAATTAATCACGTCCTTAATTATATTAACAGTCCAATTTCAATAGTTAAATTAAATTAAATAGCAGTAATTTAAATAACTAGTGGCGGTGGTCCAATCCGAGCTAGTTCTTCTTCGATCCCCTGGGCTGATCGATCATTATATTTCTGGTGGTAATCGCTGGGATCTACTTCTATATTCCCAAGTCCCAGCCTATCGGCACCACGATCTAAGCAGTCCCCCGATCTCTGCTCTCCAGGTTTCAGTTCTCTCTTGCTGTGGAATATTGCATCGCTCGCCCTTTCCCTCTGCCGCGGATGGATATTAGAGTCCCAAGATATTGTAAACTCTTTACCCCGAGGGGGAGGCAGAGCTCTGTCGCTCCCTTAGCTAACATTCCCCCCGGTACTCTCTGGGCAAGAATCATCCCGGGTCAGAGCCAGCCCAATAGTCCATACAGCCCCCCTGTTCTGGCAAGCCTGCTGGTCTCCAGCTCCAGCTTGGGTGGTCTGTCTTTCCTTCACCCGGCAGCACTCAGTTCGGGTAGAAGGAAGGGGAGGAAGGGGAGGAAGGGGGGGGTCCCCTGCGTTTCTCCTCCTCTCCAGCTTGCCCCCATTGCCTGACTCCTCCCGGAGGAGTGAGGCGTCTTCGTTGTTGCCTCGGTCATAACAGACTGGCCCAGTTCACCCGGTACGCTCCAAAGTGGCGATCGTCTCGGCGGCCCGTATTTCACCCAGCCGCCTGCCGCTTCATCAGCCTCCGAGGAGGCTCGACGCCGAACCGAGGATCTAAGCATTCGATCTGTATCCACAGGCCACACTCAGACTCGGGGATTTCCCTACCCTTCTCGGGCTATAATTCAGCAAAAGGTAAGGGTTTTCAAACCCCCCTACCTTGCCTTTAGTTCCGGTAGTCTGGTTTTCCAGCGTTCCAGGTAAAAAGCCGATGTAAATCGCTTCATAGTACAGCCCCAATTTTGCAGCGTCCTAGCAGGCCGCCATCTTGGTTTACAGGAATGTTAGTCATAGTCTTTTCCCCCCAGCCAAGGGCATAGAGTCTTGATCTTCCACTGAATGTCCTTCCTTCTTTCTTTCATCATCCAGTCTAGGTAGCTCTTCCATCTGGTCTTGATTTCCGTGTTTTTTTCTTCCCATGTTGTTCCCTTGTTGGTTGACTCCACAATGTCTGATTGTATAAAATCAAACAAATAGTTGTGCCAGATTTCTATTGTCCATTTACTTTTGTCTTTCCAACCCAGAGCGATAACTTCCTTTCCCGCCAGCATCATAGCCTTGACTAGATTTTGAGTTTTCTTATCCAATACCGGGCTTCCTATTGTGCTTAACAACATTAGGTTAAAGTCTATAAGTAGTGTTACCTTGCATACTTCCCTAATGATTTCAGTAATTTCCCTACAAAAGGTCTTTACTTCTGCACATTCCCACCACATGTGCGCATACCAGCCTTTAGACTGTTTACAATACCAGCAAAAAGTAATAACTCCTGCTTTAAGGCCATTTCACAACAGTTTCGGCACCTGTCCTTAACTTTCTCATTATCTTGTAGGAAATTATAAAGTTTGGAGGCAAACCCCTTTTGATGAAATACTTTGTATAATCATTGATAGCAGTCTGACAAAATCTTGAGTTCTACCAGTTTTTTGAACAAATTCCTTAATTTGAAAATACTGAATAGTGGGCTTCCGGTCGGGGAAAAATGGCGAGTTGACGCACCCTGAAAGAGCTCAGGGTGGATGGTGGCTTCTTCTGACAGTTTGGGCAAGTTTTATAAAGCAACAAGGTCCAAGGAGAGACTAGAGATTGGTGACTAGAAAGCAACAAGGTCCAAGGAGAGAGTTGAGATTGGTGTGATCAGGGCTCGAAGGAGGCTTGTGTCACACTTTGATCTCCTCTCCCAAAGTGGGCATTTGCGAGCAGCACTAAAGGAGCCAACCGAGCTGAGGATTCAGCTTAAATCCGTCATTTCCCGACTTCTTAAGAACAAAGAGCAAATTGGATGCGAGAGAAGCAGTGCGAAAACCTAAGATAAACAAGCAAGGTAACAAAAACGTTTTGCTTACCGGGAGGGAGTCGGAGTGAAAATTTGAATTAAGCGGACAGGCGCATAAAACTTTTCAAAAAACATTCTGTTCATTACGGTGGCTAAACGAACTTTTAAAGCGCTAAAAACTAAGAAAGAAAGACTTTGTTTAACATTCCTGTGCCTGCAAAGAGATAAGAATCCGGGCTGGAGACCGAAACTGACGTTAAAGATCATGAGACAGGGAGAACAGGAGAGTAATATCAAAATTCTTCTGGAGGGACTTGTGAGTGGAGAGACAACTT
>NW_015183791.1:0-9192 GCF_001447785.1 Gekko japonicus
CTACCACAGGCATGCCCGTTTGTTTAAAAAAGCTGAATAAGAGTTAGAAGATGCCTACCACTTCTTTCACAGATATGACTCTCCATATTAAGCTGCACACAATCCCACAATCAAATTTCCACCAGAAAGCAACACAGAAACGACACAATAATTGGCTAGAAGACCACCGACCGGATCTGATGAATTCAGATATCTTCCACCAGGCACATGTTTATTGTGGGGAAAGCTCACTCATCTATATATATAAAAGAAAGTCCCCTCACCGTAAAATCAATGCCCAGGCCAAACCGCTGGACCGAGAGATACCAAATTTGGGGAGAGCGCTCCTACCATGGTGTAGCTGCTCGCTAAGAAGGGATTTTTAGAAATTCGATCCCTAAGTGGGTCAAAAGAGGGGAATGTGCTCCCCCATTGATGCCTATGCGGTTACCAGGCAGCTGCCTCTCTGTACCCCCACTCTCTGATTAGTCAGCTGCAGAGCTCAGTGTTCTGAAGTAAAAAAAAAAATCAGTTATAGGAGACTGTAGAGAGCTAATGACAGCTGAGGAAATCTGGAGTGGCCACCAACCACCTGTGAGGTGCAGTAATGCTGCTGGCCCAGCCTCTCTGATGGCTTCCAACACACTCCCCCCATCTCCTACACCTAACAGGCGGTTGTCTGTCAGGTGCAGCAGCGGTTGCAGGGTGCTTAAAGCCATGAGGGAGCAGTAATGCCTTAGTGATCCTCCCAGCCCTGCCTCCACAGTGGCTTCTAATACTTCTCCCCTCCCGCTCCTAAACTGGACAGGTAGCTGCCTGTCAGGTGTAGGAGAAGAGGTGGGATGCTTACAGCCGCCGGGGAGGTTTGCTCAGCAGGATTGCCTTAGCCCTACTTCTGGCCCAGCCTCTCCAATGCCTTTAAACATAATCCCCCCCCCCAACACCAGACAGGCTGGTGTCTGTCAGGTGTAGGAGCAGGACACTCCACCTCTCACCTCTCACCTCTTATCACCCCCAAGAAAACTCCTGGCAAACATGAGCTCACCAAGCAGCCTGGCGATCCTAGCACCTGAGGGCAGAACCACCAGTGTGGTCTAGAGAGCGGTACTTCAGTAGAGAAAAAATAGTACGTCTCACTTAATTCCTTACACTACAGTCTTCTCCATTAGAATTCCTACAACAAATGTTGTCACAAGATCCAGAAGACTCCCCCTCGCTGTTGCTATCGTCCTCTAGCCCCCCTTGTCCCACCACCTTGGTGTCCTGACCTCAAAGCAGCAGGGGCCTCAGACACCTGAACGGGGAGGGAGGTTACTTCACCACCCCTACCAATCCGTTCCTTCCGGATGGTTGGCTCTTAGCGTCTCTCTCTGTCCCTCGTGCCTTTTCCAATCCAGCTAGTCATCCCCGGCCTCTTGGTGCTGCATCCTTTTATTCCTCCCCAGGTGTCCCACTGTTCCCTGTGCTCTCCCTGCCCTCCTCCCATCCCGAGCCCCACCCCCCCTACATAGCTGAGGATGCTGACCCAAGGGAGGGACCGCAATTTCCATCACATCTTCCGGACTCAGGCAGGCTGCAGCTGGGTGGTCCCGTTTCGGACGCGGAGCTCGAATGCCGGGGTGGGCTCCTGGCGTGGGTGTACGGGCCCCTGGCGGCTCTGATGTTGCCGTCTTTCGGGGGCAGCGTGTCGCCCACCGATGGTCCTCCTTAGGCTGGCTTGCTCTGGATTCCCCCGGCACCCCAGGTGAGCAAAGGGGGGTCCAGTGGTCATCCTCCGGGAGCTGGGCATGGCTGTGACGGTGTCATGGAGGGGGGGCTGGCAGTCCCGGCATCGGGACAAATGTCACATTTCAAATTTCACATCATCAGTATTATAACTGGATATACGGAACGTAAATACTGTAGCAAAGCACGGGTATCAGGCTAGTAAGAGATCAAGTAAGCGATGGCCCACACTGCAGGACCCGCAGAAAGGGCAGCAACAAGAGGCACACCCTTTGCGCAATGGCTACAGGCCCCTCACAGGTCTTAAATAGGGTCTTTCAGGGGGTGGGGCTGCCCATGTAAGCTTGTGCTAGATGCCGCATCATTTGCCTAAGTAAGAAGAAGAAGAGGAGGAGATTGGATTTATACCCCGCCCTTCACTTGGAGTCTCAGAGCAGTTTACAAACTCCTTTCCCTTCCCCTCCCCACAACAGACACCCTGTGAGGTAGGTGGGGCTGAGAGAGCTCTTTTGAGGACAGCTCTTGAGAGAACAGCTCTGACAGAACTATGGCTTGCCCAAGGTCATCCCGCCAGGTGCAAGTGGAGGAGTGGGGAATCAAATCCGGTTCTCCCAGATTAGAGTCCGCGCACTTCACCACTACACCAAACTGGCTCTATTAAGTACCAGCAACTGACACTATTAAGCAGGGTGAGACCCAGTTGCAGCTTCCACTGCCTGGTATGGGTACGTTCTGCAACCTGGTCATTGCAAGTTGTTGCTGGAGCAGCTGTAATCACTGTTCTCCTGGAGCAGGTGCTGATGGTGCTAACCTTTTAGAAATCTGGTAGTGCACTACAATTGCCAGCACCACGTTGGGAAATTCCTGGAGATTTAGGGTTGCAGTTGAGGGAGGGCGGGGTTTGGGGAGAAGAGGGACCTCAGTGGAGTACTCTTTGAGCTACTGGTGAATTAAACAAATCAGGCATTGTAGGTAATTCAGGTGAACTTACTTCAAGTGTAATGCAATTAATTATTGTTTTCATTACTCAGATTTAATTAACCAATCAAAGCTTTTTAATGCTGTTTTTCCAGCCGATTAGTGGCAAACATGAAAACCTTTGAATATTGAAAATATCATTTAAAAATATAAAATATTTCAATAAAAACACGTAACCATACAACAGCAAAACCAGATACAACTATTGTAAAAGTTCCTTCAGGGCTGAGCATAAAGCGATGAATAGTTTCAATATGCTGCATAGCTCACACAGGACCTTTCGTTCAGTCGCCACTCTACAATGCCACCGAGCAGAACTTCTTCCTTCTCAGCACACAACCACCCCAAGCTCTACAGAAGTCACCTGCCCGACATTGTGGTTTCTGGAAAACACAGGTTCTTAATGTCACACAGCCAAGTGAGTTCAGCTTTTAGATTTATGACGTCTACTTTTGGTTGGTTGGGGTGGGGCTCATATCTCCTGAGAGAAATTTTTGTAGAAAATTTGGCTTGGCTTAGAATTGCATCTCCAAAATCTGGGGAAAAATTATATGCATTGTTTCATGATCCTTCCCTCAGTGGTTGGGGCTGTTTACTTACGAATCTTACCAACTGAATAGGCAGCAAGCATGTCCACACATAGAAAAACTGGTTCCAAAGCAAATTAGTTCAGCAGTCCCAAGATTCTTAAATCTTTTCAAAAAAATCTTTCCCAGACCTCCTAAATTGGTTTTTCTTTCTCTGGCCAAATTTCAGCTGTACAGATGGTTCTTGCCCTGACGTGGATGGCCCAAGCTGACCCGATCTCATGAGATCTCAGAAGCTAAGCAGGGTCAGCCCTGGTTAGTACTTGGATGGGAGACCACCAAAGAAGTCCAGGGTTGCTCTGCAGAGCCAGGCAGTGGCCAACGGCCTTTGTTCGTCTCTTGCCTTGAAAACCCTATGACAGTTTGCCAGAAGTTAGCTGTGACTTGACAGCACTTTCCACCACCAGTCGGTCCTTTGTGGGGTCCCCTCCTGGTCTTATGGCATTTGTGGAGACATTTCCGGATCAAACCCCACTGTTTACTGCTCTGGAATGTTCCTGAGTAAGAAACAACCATTTTTAAATGGGAGAGGTTCCATAAACACAGGGCCATCGGGAAGTGGTAACTCAAGAGAACCTTTTCACTGAAAGCTCACCCTCGTGATTTCTTGTCATTCCTTCCGACTGTAAGTGGGATTTCTACACAGGTCTCTTCTTCAGCCCACATTGCAGTTTGACCACACCCTATTCCTATGTTTGTTATAGGTAACTGATGGACTTCCTGCTCCTTAAGGACAGGCCCAGCTGGTTCCAAGAAGCCTGGAAAAGCACAGGAGAATATTCCATGCTGAGTAATAAAGATCCGTTTCTTGTATAGATGGTTGTTTGCTTTGAACTCACTAACACAGGTTTAATTAAAACGTGTAGCTGCAGGTCCATCTGCCCTGGAGCCCTCAGCCAAGTTGCCGTTCTACTGTCCTGAGAAGTTCACTGTTGCTAAGTGTAAGGTGATGCACATCGGGGCAAAAAATCACAACGTCAAGTATAGGTTGATGAGGTCTGAACTTGCTGAGACTGAGAGGGAAAAAGACTGTAGTGGGGTCGTAGTAGATAGCTCAATGAAAGTGTCAACCCAGTGTGCTGCAGTGGTGAAAAAGGCAAATTTTTGGATGAGTTTCATTTTTTGTTTAATTTGCTGGCTCAGTGTCAGGTGCTCCATGTGGGGCTCGGGGAGACAGCTTCTGGCAAGAGCTCCCACCCACCTGACAACCAAGAAGGCAACCAAGATGATTCCAGGGTTGGAGCACCTTTCCTATGAAAAAAGGCTGAAGAGTCTGAGACATCTCAGTTTAGAAAAGAGACAACTAAGGGGGACATTTTAGCGGTTTATGAAATTATGCACAGGGTGGAGAAAGTTGACAAAGAGACATTTTTCTCCCTCTCCCAGAATACTAGAACTCAAGGGCATCCAGTGTAACTGATGGGCTTTAGGTTCAGGACATACAAAAGGAAATAGTACTTTACACAGAGAGTAATTAAAATGTGTAATTCGCTGCCAGAGGATGTGGTGATGGCCACTGGAGTAAACATCTTTAAAAGGGGATTAGAGAGATTCATGGAGGAGAGGTCTATCCAGGGCTGGCTCAAGGTGATTCTGCGCCCTAGGAAAGGCGCAGATGCCAACCTCCCGGTGGGGCCTGGAGACTCTTTTGCTGCCTCCTCCTCCCCCCGCTGGCCACTGCCATGCCACCTCTGCCTCCTTCCCTCTGAGGGGGGAGGGCGGGCGAGCTGCGGCGGCGCCTCCTGCACCCCGGGCGCAGAGAGAGAGAGAGAGTGCGAGAGGGGTGGGCGGGCAGAGACCCTCGATTCCCGCCGTGGTGCAGCCTTTCTCTCTCGCCGAGAGGGGGGGGCTCAGCTGCCATGGGGCCCTGCTCCCCTCCCCGGCCCCTTCCCATGGCGGCGTCCGGCCGCTGGCTCACCTGAGCTGCAGGGCGCCAGTAGTGGTCCAACGATGAGGAGGAGGGCGGCAGCACTGGCGCCTCTGGCCATCGGAGGGGTGGTGGCAGCGTCAATGTGCGCCCAGCTCGGCTCCATGCAGGACGGCTATAGAGGGTGGGGCGCCGCCACCAAGACAGCAAGCCGGGCAGGCCAGGCAATGGGATGGGCTTGACATCAGGTGGGTGGGGCCAGGCACAGGGGTGGGGCGGGGCACAGGGGCGGGGGGGGGTGGCCACTGACTTAGGTGTGGCTGGGGGGGGGGCCCTTCCTCCCCCGGCCCACCCCCAGGCTCGGGCGGAGGCGATCACCCGGTTAGGCGGGGGGCTTTTGGCGGGGTGGGGGGGCAGTTTGGCACCCCTGATGGCCAGCGCGCCCTAGGAGAGCACCTAGTCTATCAATGACTACTAGCCATGGTGACTGAGGGGAACCTTCACATTCAGAGGCACTAAGCACCAAGTGTCCGAATCCCAGAGCCAGGAGGCAACATCAGGGGAAGGCCTTGGACTCTATGCCCATTTGTTTGCCATCCAGAGGAACTGGGTGGCCACTGTGTGAGACAGGATGCTTGACTAGATGGACCATTGGTCTGATCCAGCGGGGCTCTTCGTATTTTCTTATCTTTCTAGAACACTGTATCTGGAGATCATGTCAAAATCCAATAAATGTTTCTTGAAGATCCTATACAACTAATTTCGCCCGACCTAAACCCAGATTCCTTTATTTGTAGTGTGACCACTCTTACAGGATGAAACAACAATGATATAACAAAAAAAAGTGCTGCTGATGTGGTCAGGATTGGGAAAGATCACAGATGGAGAACTAAGCCGTGTGGAAGTGGGGAAACCTCCTGCTTCCCGGTACCCAGACCAAGCAACCTATGTGGAAATTACTCTTATCACTTGGCACAGTGACACAAAGAGTAACCATTGGAACAGATGCAGTCTAGCCTTGCAGAAAGGCCACACTTAAGGAGAGCTACTCATCTCTCCCGTGTATATACCTCTGGGCCAAACGACAGATTGTGCAGGAGCAGAGGAGGTCTTAGCCAATGGGCAACCGGGGCAGCTGCTCTCGGCCCCATGCCAGGGGAACCTGACTGCCTGTCGCTCTGTCCTCCCAATGGAGGGGGAGAAGAAGAAGAATCCCAGGATCCCAAACAGCAGAGAAGCACGGAAGGGAGTAAGTTAAACAAAAAATGAAGCCCATGCAAAAATAACGGAAAACATTCAACAGACAATATAATGATATAAACTTATATAAGTGGTGTATATATACTATGCAAATCAGTAACTCAAAAATACATAGTATTTTCAATAGACACCCATTGAATCTCCTCAAAGGTCGAAGTGTTCTCCTACAGGTTTCGCCATCTTGTGATTCCTGATGTCAGATGTGTGTCCATTTATCCTCTGGTTTAGGGGTTGTCCTGTGTAGAGAACCGAAGGACGTTGACATTTAGTGGCATATACAATGTTAGAAGATGAGTAGGTGAATGAGTCTCTGATGGTGTAGTTGATGTTGTTAGGTCCAGTGATTGTGTTGTCTGGGTGTACATGGTACCAGTGTTCCTTCTAAGCTGAGTTAGTGTGAGCTAGCTCACAGTTTTTTAGCCTCCGGCTAAAACTTTTTTGTCTTAGGTCAGGAAGGACGGCTCCAGAGCAAACTAATTTATGAAGTAGCCAAATTGCTCTCTCACAACTTTAATGCCAGTCACTCACAAAGTCGAATTTTTGCTCACAAGACACCACAGCTTAGAGGGAACATTGCATGGCATCAAAGTTGGCATCTGGGTTTATTGCAAGCTCTGGTCCCAGTGCCCACGTTCAAATTAGCTGTTGCATTATTGTGGGTGAGGAGTTGTTAGAGATGGGGGGGCTGTCTGTGCACAAGAAAAGGTCCCCCCCCAGTACTTGTGAAAGAGAACTGTCATTATCCAGTAGAGGTTATAAGTCGTTGATGTTCCCCCAGATTATGGTACAGCCATGGGCACCCACATGGCCCCACAGTATGCCAACATCTTTATGGTTGACTTGGAACAACACTTCCTAAACTCCCACCCACTCATACCTCTCTTATACTTGTGTTACGTCGATTACATTTTTGTTTTCTAGACACATGGTAAAGAAGCTCTGGACACATTCCACCAGACATTCAATGATTTTCACATACGAGAATTTAGTGCTGTGAAAGAGTGATTATTCCCTATACATAAGAGTTTCAGAAATAGTGCGGGGGTTTGTGCAAGGGCGGAAATTCCCTAGAGAGTTATAGTAGCACGGGTCCCTATTCAAATGTCAGAATATTTGAATTTCCTAGTGAGAACAAATAGTGAGTAGAATCTTGGAGAACCGGAGAAGCAAGACAGGTTCCCTGAGGTTTGCTATATAGAGACTGAATCTTAGTGTAGAAAGTAGAGAAAAATGGTTTACAACCTATCTAGTAAACTTAGAAAGGAAGGAAGCCTTGAAAGGCTTGAGAACTGGCTTGTCAAGAAAGGGAAAAATCCAGGGCAGTATGGTGCTTTTAAAGGGCCAGATCCCATCAAAACATTTTGAGAAACAATGCAAGTAATTGGCAAGCAGACTAAGCCCCGTAGTATTAAAAAGGACCTGCTTACAGCCTGTGGTCTATTTGTAGCTTTGCAAGATTCCATGTCCATCATCAAAGAAATGCAAGAACAATATGAGAATAAGCTTAAGAAGAAACAGAGGTCATTTCGGGGGGGATCGCGGGGGAACGCAGTTCCCCCGGGTGAGGTGCGGGGGCGGGGCACACGATGAAGCCCCGCCCCCTGCTTCCGGCCGCCCCGCTTCCGGCCCTCATTCAGCCAGGTGGAGGCAGGAGAAGAGGGAGGGTAAGTTGCTTCCTCCCCGCCTCTCCCCACCCCTGCCTGCCTGGGGCCAGGGACGGCCTTGGCGGGGCTTCCTCGCACTCCCTCCGGTCTTGCAGGTCCACCGCTGGGCCCCTGATGTCAGGGGGTGTGGCATATGCTAATGAGTTATGCTAATGAGTTCTCCTAGCTCTTTTTCTACAAAACGACCCCTGAGAAGAAACAACAGGAAATAGCTATTTCCTAATTAGACGCTAAATATAAGAAAATGTAGAATCAATATGAAAGTGCTATCTCCAATTAGAAGACAAAAATAAGGAATTAGAAATTCAGAGGAGAGAGATAGAAAGGAATCATGAGAATATACTGTCTCAGCTAGATGCTAGGCACAGAGAAATAGAAAGATTAAGAACAGAGAAACTTGATATTGTATTAGAGAAAAGAAACCTGGCAGAGACTGCCCAAGAGACTAAACAGAAATTGGAGGATGACCTTCATTGATCACAATCCTCTGAACACAAGGTGACAATTTTAGAAATTTAACTTAATAAGGTGCAATCTGCTGCACAATATCTTGCAGACAGACAAAAAATTACGCATGCAGAAATAAGCCGTGGCACATATCATAGAAAAAATTAACCAATCAATACAGTCAATATCGTTCAACAAGGAGAGAATTGTTTTTTCAGTATGGCTCCCCATTATAGAGTATTTGAAGACTCAAGGTGAAGTTCCAGAAATAATAGAAAATCTACATATTGGTTACTAAGAAGAAATTCTAATTACACGTTGTTCTGATAATAAATATTGGTTATATTTGGAAAATGTAGAACTTCATATACATATCATTGTAAACATTGTTCCACTGAGTGTTATTAATGTATTTTGTTTAAATACAATAAAAATATTTTTTTTTAAAGTAAGCCATGACATGTGCCAAAGGGAAATTCAAGCGCTAAAACAAAAAATGGGATGACAACAATCTATAATCGCCTCTGTGCATCCAGAGACTTTAGAGAGTTTAGCAGAACTTAAAGCATCAGAGGAATTGCCTGAAGATGCTCTAGCTACAACACCTTTTGACCCTGCATGGGAAGAATCGGTGCCTGTAATGCCCCTGATTACCAAGACAGTGAATACGCAAGTAGGTCAGGGT
>NW_015183792.1:0-9246 GCF_001447785.1 Gekko japonicus
CAACTCTAACATGCTATGATTCTATGAGTTTGAGTCTTATATTCTCCCACCACCAGTACTCATAATTTGCAGCAAATATATTGAAAATAATTAGAGTTAGCTGTGGTTTACAAATATAATTTTAGAGCGTGAAATGTTGTTTGGGGCCTTTTTAATGCCCCGCCTTCTTTTTTTAATGGCTTGTTCTAATCCTGATGAATATTATGTTGTCGTTTGTACAGCAGATTTTTGCCCAGTCATAGAAGCATGATACTGAGTGCAGTAAATAGATCTCCCAAAAAGTATGTTGCAAAAAAGAAGAAGAAGAAGAAGTAAAGTTACATTCATTCAAGTAGATCCAGTTCACATTCAGGTTGCTTTCAAAAGAAGAGAAAGAGAAGCCTAATCTAAAGAGGGCTTTCCCTCTCACAAACGGCCAGCTTGTCCAGCATCACATGTGTGGGAGTATGAGGGCGTTGTGTCCACAGGAGAGACCTGCAGAGACATGTGTTTCCAGGAAGGCCATGTAGAGAGAGAGAGAGGACAAAGAGAGCGAGGAGGAGTCAGAGGGTAGCTCCCAGGGTAAGACGAAGTAGGGTTGCCAGGTCCGTACCTTTTGCCAGCAGGCGGCTCCAGCCCGTTCTTCTGGTTGCTCCTGCGGAAGTGACATCATCATGCTAGGCATGTAGCAGGGGGGGACGCTCTAGCATTTGGCCTAAAGCTCCATAGTGACCATAGAGTTTTTAGCCAAATGCTAGAGCATCCCCCTCACAACGTGCCTGGTGCGACGCCGTCACCTCCAGGTGATTTCATTGTGCCGGGCACATCAGGTGCGGCAGGGCTCTTCAGGGGTGGGTCTCCCCCGGCGCCCAATTGCCTGGAGTCAGGTTTGGGGGCCTGAAATCGGGGAGACCCCGGCCCCCATCAGGAGGATGGCAACCCTAAGACAAAGAGAGGAATCCCATCCAGGGAGATACCACCTATGTACACTTAGCACCCTCCAGTGCCCGGGTATGCTGAGTTGCTCACTCCGACACTATTACGGAATATTGGGTGGTACATTTTGGAAGGCGCTTCAGCAGTGGAGTGGTGATCTCATGGCAGCGCTCTACACATGACCCCTTTCCGCACTGACGGAAGGAACAGGAAACAACAGTGGGCAGAAGCACACTGAGCCCATCCCTGTCCCTCATGTGTGCTTCCTCCCCATGATCAGAGATGCTGCTTTCCAAATGTTGCCCATCCTGTGAAGGAAACATCTGTGCAGACACCTCCTCTGTACTTTGGCACCATACAGAAGACCCAGAAATGGCAAAGAGGCAAGCTTGCTTGTGCCCCCTCTCCCCTTCCAAGTGCTCAGTCGAAGAAGAAGAAGAAAAGGAGGAGGAGGAAGAGGAGATTAGATTTATACCCTTAGCCACAGAAAGTGGTGGCAGCTACAAGCATGGACGGCTTCCAAAGGGAATTAGATAAGCATATGGAGCAGGGGTCCATCAGTGGCTATTAGCCACAAGGTATAGATAGGGGCTCTGGGGCAAGTGGTGCACTGTATTCTTGGTGCTTGGGTGGGGCAACAGTGGGAGGGCGTCTAGTGTCCTGGCCCCACTGGTGGACCTCCTGATGGCACCTGGTATTTCTGGCCACTGTGTGACAGATTGTTGGACTGGATGGGCCTTTGGCCCGATCCAACATTGGCATCTCTTATGTTTTTAGGGTCTTGAACTGCCGATCTACCAACCTTCTGGTCTGCAGCTCAGCCTCTTAACCTCTGAGCCACCACAGCCCTGAAACCAGCACTGGATGCAGCCATTTAAACAAAAGTTTGTTGCCTAATAGAGCATAAGATGTGCATGTCATAAGATGCGCATGTCATGCATGTGCAAAATCATCTGCCTTTATGTACCATCCTTGACAGAGGAATAAAACTGCTCCACTTGCCTTTGGAAACAGAGAAGTCCCTCGTCATGCCGGTTACCAGCAGCATGGCTTCTCTTGTGCCCTCGCGTCCCCGCTAACATATGCAAACAGAAGTGCACGCATGGACTCTTTTTACGAGTCCATCTTGGCTGTCCCTTAGTAAATTATGCATTTCCAAAATGTTCTGCAGTATCTTCTCTTATTAATAATTCCTGTACACTTCCGATTGCTGAAGCCAAGCGTAGGTTTTTACGACTTCCTGGACTGTCCCATTATTCCAGGCTGAAATATGTTTAACAATTAGAGAGCCCATGGATACATAAGTGGTATTTGCAAGAGTCTTTAAGGGATAAGATGTACACATGCTCTGAAGCTCATGGTAGGAATCGGACAGGGTGGGTCAAGGCTACAGGAATGACTTCGGGAGTGAAATGGCAGCATCCTTTACCTAGAACTCTTATGTAGAACCATAGAATCATAAAGTTGGAAGGGACCTCCTGGGTCATCTAGTCCAACCCCTGCACAAGGCAGGAAAGTCACAAATTCCTCCCCCCCACCACCCAGTGACCCCTGGTCCACACCCAGAAGATGTCAAAAATAACCCCTCCAGGATTGCTTCCTGGCCCCAAAGTGGTGATCAGCATTTCCCTGGGCGTGTAAGAAAGGGCCACAAGAACTAAGCACTGGCCCAGCCCTCTCTGCCCTCCCTCTCGTGATCTGCCCAAGTTCACAGAATCCACATCGCTGTCTGATGGCCACCTAGCCTCTGTTCGGAAACCTCCAAAGAGGGAGAGCCCACCACCTCCCGAGGAAGCCTGTTCCACTGAGGAACCACTCGAACTGTCAGGAACTTCTTCCTAACGTTTAGCCAAAAACTCTTCTGATTTAATTTCAACTCGCTGGTTCTGGTCCGACCTTCTGGGGCAGGGAGTCATTCCTTTTGGCAGCAGAGGAGGGTCCTCGCAATCATGGGTTTAAATTAAGGGCAGGAAGGTACCAGCTGGATCTTAGGGAAAACGTTTGGACAGTGAGAGTTGTTCAACAGTGAAATCAGCTGCCTGGGGAGGTGGTGGTGAGCTCCCCCTCCCTGGCAGTCTTGAAGCAGCGGCTGGACAAACACGTGTCAGGGATGCTCTAGGTTGATCCTGCATTGAGCAGGGGGGTTGGACTGGATAGCCAGTCTGGCCCCTTCCAGCTCTGTGATTCTATGATTCCATCGGAAGGGCTGTCACTTGGAGGAGGAGGGCAGGGAGCCGTTCCTGTGGGCAACAGAGGAGAGGACTCTCAATCATGGGTTTAAATGAAGGATGGGAAGGTACCAGCAGGATCTTAGGAAAAACTTTTTGGCAGTCAGAGTTGTGCAACAGTGGAATCGGCTGCCCAGAGAGGTGGTGAGCTCCCCCTCCCTGGCAGTCTTTAAGCAGCAGCTGGACAAACACTCGTCAGGGATGCTCTCGGCTGATCATGCCTTGAGCAGGGGGTTGGACTAGATGGCCTGTCTGGCCCCTTCCAGCTCTGTGAGTCTAGGATTCTACATAGCAGCCAGGAGCAATCGCCGTTGCATCAACCAGAATCACAGGATCGCTGGTGGGGATTATAGCTTCCGAGGTCCTCTGATTTCATGCGGGAGGCTATGCAAACTGTTGTGCCCGTGAAGTTCTCCTGCGTTCCAGTCCATTTCTGCTGTAACCAGTTTTCCCTCTAAGCCGAGTCAGTGTGAGCTAGCTCACAGGTTTTTTTAGCCTCCGGCTCACACATTTTTGCCTTCGCTCAGGAAGGAGGGCTCCAGAGCAAACTTATTTATGCAGCAGCCCAATCGCTCGCTCACAACTTTCAGGCCAGTAGCTCACAAAGTAGAATTTTTTGCTCACAAGACTCCACAGCTTAGAGGGAGTATGGGCTGTAACCCGTGCCAGGACACATACGTCTTCCCAGGACCATTCCCGCACGGACAACAGACGCGCGGCACCATGCCATTGCCAGGACGTGACGCCGAGCGACACTCTGGCAATGGGGCTGGAAACTCGATGGTACCATCAAGTTTTCAGTCCCATTGGCAGAGCGTTGCCCAACGTCACTTCCTGGCAACGGTGTGGTGCGTTACAGAGGGGAATGTTCCGGGCTGAGAGAACTCTGACACAAACTGCTCTTTTTCAAGGACAGCTGTGCCAGAGCTTGTGACTGACCCAAGGTCACATCAGCAGGTGCAAGTGGAGGAGTGGGGAATCAAACCTGGTTCTCCCAGATCAGAGTCCACACACTTAACCACTACACACATATGCCGAATCGTGCTCCTGCTCTCTAACAAACACAGGCTGCTCTGAGCGCCTGAACCAGTCCAGAATTAAAAGCACTCAAGACCAGTGTTCCCTCTAAGCTGAGTCAGTGTGAGCTAGCTCACAGTGTTTGAGCCTCCGGCTCACACCTTTTTGCCTTAGCTCAGCGTTTCTATGGTATCCATGATCTTTCCTTCTCTCAAATGGAATGGAAAGATCACGAGATTTGATCCATTTACCTTCTAAGTATTAATCACCCGGCAGGGCTCTTTTAGTAGCAGGAACTCCTTTGCATATTAGGCGACACACCCCTAATGAGGCCAATCCTCCAAGAGCATACAGAGCTCTTCTTACAGGGGCTACTGTAAGCTCTTGGAGGGTTGGCTACATTAGGGGTGTGTCGCCTAATATGCGAAGGAGTTCCTGCTACAAAAATGCCCCATTCGTTCACAGCATCATTTGCACGGCTTGAGAGGCACGTACGCCGAATCACACTCCTGCTCTCTAACAAACACAGGCTGTTCTGAGCATCTGAACCAGTCCGGAATTAAAAGCACTCGAGACCATGTAAACCGACACACTTCACTCAAAGCTGGATCATCGCCAGGGTCTTAGAGGTGCCAAGTATCTTTGCACAGTCCTCAGTAGCTTAGGCCTAATCCCTTTGGATCCGGTGGGCCGACACCTCTTAACATGTCGGCTATGCAAATGCTATACAGTTAGGGGATTACATGGGGATTTGCAATTTGGGTTTAGTGTTTGTGTGTTTGCTCTCCTTGTGCGGGTGCCACCCGGTGAATGGTTAGCAAATTTAGCAGGTGGGTTGGAAGGGGATTTCCTTAACAGAGGAAAGGTGCTCGGCTAAACCATTGAGGTTGGCAGCCTCAAGGTGGGGAAGGCCGAGGGACTTGGGAAGGTTCAGTCTGGAAAAGAGGAGGTGGATGGGGGACAGGATTGCTCTCTCAAAGTATTTGGAAGGCCGTCACTCAGAAGAGGACAACGAGCCGTCCCTTCTGGCAGCAGAGAAGAGGACTTGCAATGATGGGTTTAAATTACAGGTAGAAAGGTACCAGCTGGGTATTAGAAATGCCACCAGTTTGGTGTCGTGGTTAAGTGCACGGACTCTAATCTGGGAGAACCGGGTTTGATTCCCCACTCCTCCACTTGCAGCTGGCTGGATGACCTTGGGCAAGCCGTAGCTCTGGCACAGCTGTTCTTGAAAAAGAGCAGTTTCTGTCAAGAGCTCTCTATCTATCTACCTATGTATATATCAGTGAGAGTAGACTAGCAGTGGAATTGGCTGCCTAGGGAGGTGGTGAGCTCCCTCTCACTGGCAGTCTTCAAGCAGCGGCTGGACAAACCCTTGTCATGTGTCCCGGTCCACCGGCCCCAGGACGATCCTTCACACCCCCAGAGGCATACCTACACCCCACCCCAGGAAGGGCAGACGAACCAGGGAGGATCGACGTCACAACCCCCACAAAGCACGCGGCACGACGGGGTGACTCCCGAGAGCCCAGGCAAGACGTACCCCGTGGAGCTCCTCCCTTGAGAGGCGCAAAGCAGCCCCCATGGGATGGAAACAGAAGCTGGCTGCGGCCGCCGGCAGCACTGGCGATGTGGCCCCGGGCCGAGAAGACCACTGCCAGCCCACCGCTGACCACACCCCAGACACCCAAGGAGCGTCCTGGCCTATGAACGAGGGCGGGGCCGGATGGGGGAGGAGGGAGGCGAGGAAGATGGGCGGCGCTGGCAGGGGAGCGTGGGGAATAAAAAGAGGGGCTCTTGGAGAGAACCGGAAAGGAAGAACGTGAGAAGGAGACACTACCAATGTTCCCTCTAAGCTGTGGAGTCTTGTGAGCAAAAATTCTGCTTTTTCTTGGTTGATACAGCTCATCCCCAGACTACAGAGATCAGTTCCCCTGGAGAAAAGGGATGCTTCGGAGGGTGGATTCTATGACACTGCTCCCCACTGAGGTCTCTGCCCTCCCCAGACTCCAGCCCCAAATCTCCTGGAATTTCCCAACCTGGATCTGGGAACCAGTGTTCCCTGTAAGCTGAGTTAGTGTGAGCTAGCTCACAGGTTTTTTTAGCCTCCAGCTCACACATCCTTGTCTTAGCTCAGGAAGGGAGGGCTCCAGAGCAAACTAATTCATGCAGCGGCCAAATGGCTCGCTCACAACTTTAATGCCAGTCGCTCACAAAGTAGAAATTTTGCTCACAAGACCCCACAGCTTAGAGGGAGTATTGCTGGCAACCCTACCCCCCATCTTCTACTGGGGGCCAGGAAGGGCCTGGAGCCCCCATAAGCAATCCAAGGGAAACTATGGGAGCCATTCATTAACAGCCAAAGTGTCCTGCTATCTGTAGGGCTACAAACCAAGTAAAAGACTTTGTGTGGATAGTCATTGGCCTTTGAACAGATCGATCACACAATCATAGAGTTGGAAGGGACCTCCAGGGTCATCTAGTCCAACCCCTGCACAATGTAGGGAATTCGCAAATACTTCCCTCTCCACAACCCCAGTGACCCCTGTTCTATGCCCAGATGATGACAAGAAAACCTCCCTGGCCAAACTGGCCTGGATGAAAATTGCTTCCTGTCCCCAAAGTGGCGATCGGCATTTCCCCAGGCATGTAAGAAAGGGCCACGAGAACTAAGCACCGAGGCGACCCTTCCTGCCCTCCCTCTCATGATCTGCCTAAGTTCACAGAATCCGCATTGCTGTCAGATGGCCATCAAGCCTCTGAAAACCTCCAAAGGAGGAGAGCCCATAATTACAGTTCAATTGAGTAATGAATAAAATTTCAATATGTTGCTCTTGCCGAGGCCTTCATAGATGTGCATTTGTGAGATAATGCATCCGTGGCTAGAAGGAAGGCTCATCAATACTTTGATTGTTGTTGTTGCATCCAATGTAAGAGGACAATACCAGAATCAAAATAAAGGAAATGCTCCTTAACTTAACAGCCTCCCTGATTAAAGTGGGCCTTCATTTATTAAAACTGGCCGCTATCGATCAAAGAACTAATTGGATTGGTGACTCATTAAACCATTAAAGCTGGCAGCCCTAGATGCCTGATACGGCCTGTGGAACATGGGGAAATGTGTGGTTGACACCAATGCTCCCTCTAAGCTGTGGAGTCTTGTGAGCAAACATTCTGCTTTGTGAGCTACTGGCATTAAAGTTGTGAGCGAACGATTTGGCTGCTGCATGAATTGGTTTGCTCTGGAGCCCTCCTTCCTGAGCTGAGATCAAAATGTGTGTCGGAGGCTAAAAAACTGAGCTAGTTCACTCTAACTCAGCTTAGAGGGAAAACTGGCAATTTGACACTTGAGGTTCCCTGGAGTTTGGGAAATCTTTCTCTGCAGGTGTGGGCAGGCTGGGTCTCAGCTACTTAACAAACACATCCGATTGCAGCAAACTGGAAATCTCCAACATCTCCAACACTGTCATCCTGGTATGACAAGATCTGGGATCAGTTCATGATGAATCTATATATCTAATTCCGAAGATGCCCCCTGTGTGCGGATACCGAAATCCACGCATTGGGGGCACCTGGGGGGAAGGAGATTTTTGGGCACACTTGGTACCACACAGAGCACTGGCCAATTAGGCACCCTCCCGCACGCGGGATAAGGCTTAGAGACCGTTAGGTAGCTGAAGCTGAGAACGAGCACTCTCCCACGGTGTGAAAAAATAAGTAACTTTAGGAAAGTGGTTAAAAAATTGATAAAAGAGATTACAGATATAGAATTGCAACTTCTTTCAGAAATTTTCCTTCTTAATATGATACCGGACAGAATTTATAGAGATGATCTATGCATTATTCTATATTCTATATATTCTCATGGTAGGCAGAATCCTCGTAGCAAAAAAATGGAAAATGGACATAATACCTAGAAGAGATGAGATAATTGAAAAAATCCTGGAAATAGCGGAAATGGACAGATTAAATTTGATATTAGCTGGAAGAGATGACAATGTTTTTCAGAAAAGGTGGTCTAAAGTAAATAAATGGATGGGAAAAAATGTATAATATATACTCCAAAGAATGTTATGTACAAAAGAAATTTTCTTTTTTTGTAATGAAAATCTATAAATAAACTTAAAAAAAAAGGAGAACCTCCTTGTCTCAGAGCATTAAAAAAAGCTAGCAGTTTGTGACTATTATTCCTGGGCTCCGCTTAGCAACCCACTCTTTGTTTACCTGGAATATAACCTGAATTGTCAGCTGCAACGACACGAAGTCTTTGTATCCACTTTAGGTTCAGCTGCTCAGTGAAGTTCAATCTAGAAGAACGGCAGGATTGGTTGTTTGCCTTCATAGCTATGATAAGGGACAAGGACACCTTGTTAAGTGCCTGGATGCTGTTTGTGAAGTGTGGTCTCTACAGAGATTAAGTTAACAAGATGTATCCTCTTGTGTTTTCCCCCTAGCAGGTCCAGCTCTGTTGTCATGGAAAATTCACTAACAGAGCCCTTTTCACTGCCTCTAAAGCTTCTAGGCTGAGTGGTCAGAAGCTCCCACTATCTGTAGAATTGTGACAAGCAGAAGAATTTGTGCTGTGGCCACCCTAACAGGTTAGAGCCTATGCCACTGAAAGTACTCCGAGAAGGTCCTGATTGTCCAGGTCTGCCAACCGTCATCAGGGCAGGGGATTCTCCACTCCAAAGTCCCATGGCTCCCTTAAAAAAAAACCTCATGAGCATCTCAAGCGTGATGGTGTCACTTCTTGGGAAAACCCAGAAGTGATGGTGGTAACTCTAGGAATTGCTGCAAACTCTGTGGTTTACCATAGAGTTTCTGGCAATTCCTAGAGCTACTCCTGTCACTTCTGGGTTTCCCTGGGAAGTGACATCATCACACTCACAATGCTGGTGTCATTTCTGAGTTTTCCCCAGAAGTGAGGCAATGCCACATGGGACACTCCCTTTTTTATTGTTTTCTTCCTGCTGCTGTGGACAATGGGAACTGGAGGTGGGTCCCTATTCTTCACAAGCCCTTTTTTGAACGTCTGAATGATTTCAGAGACCTTACCGCCCTGGCTTCTTTGAGTTAAAAATCAAAA
>NW_015183793.1:0-7159 GCF_001447785.1 Gekko japonicus
GGGACTGCTTCCCAGTCAGTCCACAAGCAGACCATTACTCCTGGAGCTAACCCAGGTAGGGAGGGCCTCAGAAAGTGAGAGGGAGGGGTTGTTTGTCCACCCTGATCTTCCTCTTTCTCTCTTTCTCTCTTTTTTTATTCCCCCGAGGGGGATTTTTTTATTGTTTTATATAACTACAAATACTACAAAGAAAAATGGGAAGGGGAACTACACATACTAGGATAAAGTAAAGAATACCAACTACTACCTAAGAACCCAAGAGAGGAGATCTCCAATTCACTTAGTTACAGTAAGTCATGTCTTCCATTTCATTCCTACAAACAGAGTCAAGCCGTTTCATCTCTTTTTGTTTTTTAACCCTTAAAATACCCTTCAAATGCCTGGACCACCCCCCATCCCTCACTAATATATTGTTGAGTTAAAGGCACAATTCAGAGTCCTTCAGCCTTTACTTCTTTTTTCCCTTTCTTAGCTTATAAGGACTTCTTGGGGCTGCTGCTTCCCTGCTCAGTCAAAGAATCCTCCCTGGAAGATGCTGAATCCACTTCTCTACTCGATTTCTCATCATCTTCCTCTGCTCTCCCCAGCTGGGCCCTCAGGAACTCTTTTGCTTTAAACACAGAGTAAATCTTTTCATTTTTATCCTTCATCTTGAAAGTTACTCTTCAGGCAAAAGCCATTTGTATCCAATTGAATTCGTCTGAAGAAAAGTCACCAGTTCTTTATACTTCTTCCTCTGTTGTCTTAGTTCAAATGGAATATCCTTTAGCGTTCTGATAACAATTTCCCCCACTTTCAGGGGTGTTCCAGACACTGCTTTCAGGACTGTATCCCTTATATGCCTCTTCGAGAATCTTACAACAATTTCCCCAGGCAGATTATTTTTCTTAATGTAGCCTGAATATGATCTATAGACCACATCAAGCTCACTTTCCAATTGTTCCTTCTTCATATCTGCCACGGGGGCTAATAGCTCACACATCCATTCTTTAAGATTCTCACCCGATATTTCTGGGACACCGTGGAAGCGAAGGACTATGTTGGCCTTATCCATTTGAACTTGTAATAATTGGTCTTTCATTGAAACTTGTTCAGTCTCCAGCTTCTTTACTTTTTTCTTCACCTTTTGAGTATCTTAAGCCACTTCCTTTACTTTTTCACTGTCTTGCTTCATTATTTCAATCAATTCATTTATTTGTGTTTGTTGGCTTGTAATTCCTTGGGTTACCACCATCATCTATTCCTTGAAGACATTCAGCTGCTCCAGCAGAGGGCGCATATACTCTGCCACTGCAGGTCCGGGAGGTGAGTCCACATTCGAGCCGCCATTAACCGGAAGTTCGATCTTCCTCTCTCAACAGCAACACACCAGCTACCATTGTCCCATCTGAGGAACTGTAGCCTAAGGGTGGCTGCCTCTCATCCTGGGTCTTCCTGCACCCACCACCGAGCACTGCTAAGAAAAAATTTCTCTGGTGTTAATCTTTTTGACACTTCTGTGGGTTTTCTTGCTTTTTGTCTGGGACTGGGACGGGCCCTTTTTTCAGCTGCACTGAAGACTTTTTTGCTGCTGCTGCTGTTTAAACCAGCATTCATTTTTTGTTTGAGGATGGATGGTGGTGATTTTGTTTAGTAGAACAGTTTATTTATTTATTTATTTTTATTTAATTCCACTTATACCCCGCCCTCCCCGCGTACGGGCTCAGTTGAGTCTGACTCTTTGCGACCTCATGGACCACATCACGCCAGGCACTGCTGTCTTCCATCATCCACCGGAGTTTGCTTAACTTCATGGCCATTGCATCGATAACACTGTGTAACCATCTCATCCTTTGCCGTCCCCTTCTTCTTTTACTTTCAGTCTTTCGCAGCACTAGGGTCTTCTCTAGTGAGTGCTCCCTTCTCATTTGGTGGCCACAGTATTTGAGCTTCAGCTTCAGTCTCTGGCCTTCCAGGGAACAGCCGAGGTTGATTTCTTTTAGGATTGACTGATTTGATCTCCTTGCAGTCCAAGGGACTCTCAAGAGTCTTCTCCAGGAGAGGCGGGGCTTCTGTGCAGCGGACTGGTTGTATACTCAGGAGTCTCTGAGTCTCACCAGCTTTGGGAGCCTTTTTAGGGGACTTTCTTGACCTTTCTGGATTCTTTCGGATTGGACAAGGTGTCAGAACCCACAACTTAAACAATTGCGTATACGCTTATGGAAGAAGGTTTTACTTTAGTGATAAGCCATAGATGCATTGACTGAAACACTGTTTAGAATGATGAAATGGTCATGCGCATAATAAGATATAGGGTATTCATATGTCCCCCCCCCCCACTGTAATGACCAATTAGGGAACTTCGCGCACGTGGGTTAATGATGAGCCATCTAACAGTATCAAGCTAGCACAGAAACCTCCACAGGACAGTTCTCAGAACTTATAGACGTAACAGTTCTCCACCAGCCTGTCTTTCAAGGTCACCAATAAACGTTTCGGCAACTACACAATTACACATAAGAAAGAATATGAAGCAATTAAAGGAATAGGAAAACCACCACCACCCCTTTATGCCAGCATAGCTGACATTCTGCCCTCTCAAAATTCAGCTCCTCCCGGCATCGTCGGGACGACTCCCGTTTATTCCGGGGGATCTCCCAGTTTGTCAGGGAATTCTTCATGAAAACGCCGCAGCAAGCGAGGGGCTCGAATATCCCCTACTTCTACCCATTCGAGGTGCTGGGGTCCAAAGTCCTTCCATTCAACAAGACAATTTACCACGTTTCAGTTTCGAGTCCAATATCTTAGCAGTCTCATAATGTTCATCTTCCCCAATTATGATCGGAGGGGGAAGGGGTGGCGTGGGGCGCCACTCACTGGAACCAGAAGCCTTATTCAGGAGGCTGAAATGAAACACAAAATGTAGTTTCCTCAAGTTTTTAGGCAGTTCTACATCAACAGCAGCATTGTTAATTAATGTGTTCATTTTAAAAGGCCCAAGAAACTTCCACCCCAACTTCCTACTAGGACGCAACAGTTGGATATTCTTAGTAGACACATACACCGAATCACCAGGCTGCAGAGCCCAACCCTCCACCCTTCTCTTGTCAGCCTGTGCCTTAGAAGCCTCTTTGGCTGCATTCAAAGTCTTACAGATGAGAGGCCATGAGTCCCGAAGGTGTTTGCACCACTGTCCCGCTTCTCCTGGACCCATTTCAATATCCCCTTCGAGGAATGGGATGGGCCCGCTATCGTACCCAAACACCGCTTTGAACGGGGACATCCCCATAGATGAATGATCAGAGTTGTTATAGCAAAACTCTGCCAACGGCAACAGATCACACCAGTTGTCTTGTTGATAGTTCGAGAAACAACGGAGGTATTGTTCCAGAGTTTGATTCACTCTCTCTTTTTGTCCATCAGTTTGTGGGTGGTAAGCACTACTTAACCCCCTTTCCACACCCATCAGTTTCATTAATTCCCCCCAAAACTTGGAGACAAATTGAGTTCCTCTATCGGAGACCACCTTGGTGGGTAGCATGTGGAGTCGCACCACATGTTGGAGGAACGCCTTTGCAAGAGTTTTTGCCGTAGGGACGGAGGCAAAAGGTACAAAATGCGCTTGTTTAGAAAATAAATCAACTACCACCCAGATCACATTCATAGACCTACTCGGAGGTAAATCCGTGATAAAATCCATTGAAATAACTTCCCAAGGTCGAGATTGTGTGGGTAGGGGTTGCAATAGACCAGGGGTCTTTCCCGGTCGGGGTTTGCTCATTGCGCATATCTGGCATGAAGTGACGAATGATGACAAATGCTTGCGCATAAGCGGCCACCAAAACTGACGCTGCAGCAGTTGCAGGGATTTGACAAACCCGGAGTGACCCGCCAATGTAGATCCATGAACCGCTTGCATGACTTCCCCCCGAAAGGACTTGGCCACAAAAAGTTTGAGGTCACGATACCAACAGCCATTTTCCCTCCGTTCGCAATTCCCAGCTCCCTCCACCTCCCATTTGTCATCATCCAAAAAGGCTGAGGCAAACTTCACCGCCCAGGTGTTTCGACACACCCCTATCTGCATTGCTGTGTCAGGAGGGAGGGCCCCTTGGGTATTGGGTAGCAGTCTGGTTTGGCTACGTGTCGTAACCACCACCCCTAACTGGGAGGAGGTAAACACTGAGTCCAAGATCACTTCCCGTTGGCTGTCGTGCTGTGGAAGGCGGGACAGTGCGTCAGCTAAGAAATTCGCTGAGCCCGGAAAATGGTGGAGGGTGAAATTGAATTTAGAAAAGAAATCAGCCCATCGGAGCTGTTTCGCATTCAGGCACCTGGGTGTTTTGAGGGTTTCTAAGTTTTTGTGGTCAGTCCAGACCTCAAACGGAACCCGGGCCCCCTCTAACCAGTGCCTCCAGGTAGAGAGCGCTAGTTTGATTGCCCCCGCTTCCTTCTCCCACACCGACCAGTTTCGCTTGGTGTCATTGAACTTTTTTGAGGCACCAAGAGGCGGTATGAGAAGTCACAGTGGGCGAGCAGAGTCCGGTGCAGTGGCCTCATCTCAAGGCGTCTGTGCTGCGCCCTTCACTGTTGGCATTGCAGAGGCTCCCTGGACAGTGGAGGTGAGGCAGCCCGTGTGACTTTGGTCCCGGGTCAGGTCAGTTGGGGCACTCCCGTGGCTGTCAGTGGGCCGGTTGTGAGCCGAGGCCTGCTTCTGCTGCCCCTCCGTCACTGTCTGAGCTGGCCGACTTGGGGTGGTCAGGCCAGAATTTGTGTGGAGGGTAGGTCCTTGTTAGAAGAATACACACAAAACAACAACAACTCATAGGAGTCAGGGTAAAAGTCCTGTGGTGCAAAACCCCAAAAAGATTCTATCAAATGGGGCGTAAGGACCTGGAGCCTTCTGCGAGCGGAGCAGATCCTCTGCCACTGAGTCACTGCACCTCCTCAGCCCAATTCCAGCCTCGGGTACACCGTTATTCAATTCAAATGACCAGGCTGTTAGGTATACGTAGTCAATACCCTTGTACTTTACTTTATTTACAGTCAATGACCAGAACTCAAATAAGAAAGAAAAGGAATGACCACAACCTGGTAAAATATAAAAATTAAGGTATACAAATATAAAACTGTATACAAGTAATTAAAACTAATAAAAATGCAGCAATGTCTAACCTAACTACATAAAGATATAGACATAAAATACAATCACTACTGTCTTCCACATTAAGTTGGGGAATATATGCAGAATGCAATTTAATTGCTTGGGAGCAGAATTTAGCAGCTTTCCTCGTGGTCTCTAGTAGTTGATACCCAATCCAATTAGGTTTCCTTGGCCTCTTTTTTTTTTAACCTCAGGCTCCATGAAATGGCTGAGCAGTCGGGTTAGAACGGATAAAAGGAAGTACTTCTTCTTTACCCGAAGAGTGATTAACACATGGAATTCACTGCCACAGGAAGTGGTGGCAGGTACAAGCATGGAATAAGCGTTTCCCCCTATGTCCCAAACTGTGTGACATCTGCTTCCTCTTCAGATAAATTGTACCAGGTGGGATACTTTTAAATGCCACATATTGATACTGTTTTAGATAAATTGATGTAATGGTTTTAATGTAAAATCAATCATGTTGTGACCTGCCCTGAGCTCTGTGTATTTAGGGAAGAGAAGGCTATAAGTCAAATTATAAATGAATGAATGAATGAATAAATAAATATAAGAAGCCATATTGGTTCCGGCCAATGGCCCATCCAGTCCAACACTCTGTATCATACAGTGGCCAAAAACTTCAGTTTGTCTGCCCTGAATCTCCCACCTTTCAGCTTCAGTTGATCTTGGGTTCCAGCATTATGGAAGAGAGAGAAAAGCTTCTTCCTGTCCGCTTTCTCCATGCCTTGCTTCTATATATTAATAACCAAATCAGCCAAATCTTGGGATACCTAAATGTGCTACACCAAAATGGAAGCAACCTCTTGGTGACTTGATACCCCTTGACCTGCATGACTCAACTAGGCCTGGTTGCTTGCTACTCTTCAACAACAGCCACTTGATGAAAGCCAGTGTGGTGTGGTCATTAGAGCTTCAGAGTAGGGCCTGAAAGACCCAGGTTCGAATCCCCATCTACAGTGGAGTCTCACTGGGTGGTTTTGGAACAGTCATATACTTTCAGCCAAACCTACATCACAGGGTTGTTGTGTGGATTAAAAAAGGGGGGGAGAACAATGTAACAACAGAGCAGAGATGAGGAATTTGGTTTTCGGGCAGCTTCTGGTATTCGGGGACTTGAGAGAGGGGGGGAGGGGTTCTCCCAGCCATCCTATTTAAATCAGATCTTGGGCCACATTAGGCCAAAGGAATCCAGAGGGTTGGTTGTGCTGGCCGAGGGTCAAAGAGTTCGATTCGACTCCCAGAAGCACCTCAATGAATGAAAAGTACTGGGTTCGCCGCATGGAGGACTTGGACGACGACATGCTGTAGCACACGTTTATTGTACTTCACATAGACAAAGACTAACTCTAACGGCCCACAGGGCAAACTATATACATATCCACCAGCAACCCCCCCTCTCCCATTGGAGGGTTTGAATGTCCCGCCAAGGTGGCTATTGGTTGGGGCTGGGGAATCCAGGATCCGAAGTTTCTTTTGTTCTCAGATCCAAGCTCTGGCCTTTCCGCGGACCCCTGGAGGTAGTCCAGGTACATAACAGAGACCAACAAAGGCTGTGATCACACACACTAAATAATCCACTTTCAGGCCACTTTCCTACTGGATTTTACTGTGTGAGCTGGCAAATTCCCCTTGGGAAGTGTGTGGAAAGTGGAGTATTTAGCGTCTGTGACTGCAGCCAAAATGTGAGCTCCTGAGAGCCCAGGCTCCCTTGGCCAGATCAGGCAGGGAAAGCGCCAAGGGAGGAGGACCCTTGTCTGTCTGCAGCAGGAGGAGAGCCAGATGGGAGAGCAGATCGAGAACACCCGGATTTGTGGCAGGGCCGGAGCTCTCCCTGCGGGGAAAAGAGCCAGAGTCCAGGAGCAGCTGAAAGACCAGCAACATTTGGGGCAGCCCCCTGAGCCCTCCCTCCCGGCCACACACTCCTTCACTCTTGGCTCTTTCCTGCTGGTGCTCCGGACTGGCAAAGGGGGCTCGTCCTCCCCATCTCGCTCTCTGGAGTCAGCCCGAGCTCCC
>NW_015183794.1:0-6825 GCF_001447785.1 Gekko japonicus
TGCTTAAGTTGTCTATAGCCACAATACACACCTAGGGGAGGGCAGTCTATAAATCAAATAAATAAATAAAATATTTGAAAAGGAGCCTCCAAGGGAACAGAAATGCCCTTCCATGGGTGTAACTCTGTTTTCATTGCAGAGAGAAACAAGATGGTCAGCCATATCCCTACAGGAATAGCAAGTGCTGGATATGCCAGAAATAAAGTCATCTAGTCAAGATGTGCTACAGAAAAATTACATAAAGGGAAGGAAAGCTAGAAGGCATAGGTTCACCAAGCTACTGGTGAAATAGAAGATCTTGAAGACAGAGATGAAGCATACACTGTTGTTATGAGCTCCTGTGGCATCAAACCAGGTCCTCAGCAAATTAACTTAGGGCGGGTTCTCACTTGGTATTGGAGCAAGTTTTACTTTAAAGATCACGGTGACCCCATGGGCCCCTCACACCACTGTGCCTTCTGCCCATGGACAGCCCTACTCTCCAAGTAAGTCCTATATTCTTGTGGTTGGCCCCTTCTCTCACCATGGTGCCTCCCAGCCTTTCCAGTCTGCCCCAGATTTTCTGAAGCTCCTGCATCTCAGCCTTCTACCTGGGCCTTTCCCAGGTCATGCCAGGCCCTTCCACATTGTTGGCTACTGGATCTTCACCACTTTGGGCCTCCAGAAGCTCTTGCAGCTCTGCCTCCTTCCTGGGCCTTTCCAGGGCCTTACTAGGCCCCGCCACATCATCTCTCCTTAGCCTTCCACCACCCTGGGCCTTCCCAGCTCTCTGCAGCTTTGCCTCTTTCCTGTCTCCCACTGGCTTGTCACCACCCTTTGAAGGCCCAAGTGGTCAGGACAGGCCCTGTTGTCCCATCAGTGGCACCACATCACTTCCAGCTTGGCCATGCTTACTTATGGCATGGCCACTGGGAATAACATATGGTGTTAGGAATGTCTCAGAAAATCCCAGTGAGAAGTGCTGTCAAGGTAGAAGTTACATAGGCAGACCATAAATCATGCTTTCCCTTAGCAGTGGCTAAAGGAAAAGGACCTAGCGTTACGGGCTGGGTGTGGATCAGAATGGCTAAACCTGAACTAGACATTTTTTTTTCAGTTGCGTCAACATAATCATGGCTGAAATAATTGTTAGAAAACATCTAGATTTATTCAAAGAGCTATGGACAATCTATTTCAAGAGATGTCACATGTTTGAGTATATGTTGATGGTATCTTAATCACATGTGGAACAGGCAGAGCACTTGCAAAATCTAGATAAGATATCGTAAAGCATATCCTGGCATTGTATATATTAAAAGGCTAGCATCATGGTCTGAGATAAATCAACAGGTTGAAACAGTAGTATGACTGTGTGGGGTGCTGTCCAAAAACACTCTTGTGGGTGAGTAAGAGTTTACATAGACAAGAGGTCTTCTGAAAGGTAAGCAAGCAGTTGAAGAAGAAAAACAAGCTCTGAATGACCACACCAAGAAAAGCAAAAAGAAGCTTCTAGCTGAAGTATACAAGGCAAATCTATTTAAGGTTACAGAAACAAAAAGTTTGTGACAGTTCATGGTTTGCGAACCCAGCATCCTGCGAACAATGAACCAAACCACATTTCCCTGGTTCTTGCCCATCCCTAGCTAGAACTTATTTATGAATTTACCGCTTTTATATCCTGCCTTTCTCCCCAAGGGAGACCCAAAATGGCTTACATTGGAGCAAGTGACAGCGGCAGCAGGAGGAGCATCACCGCCGTCCAACCTGGCAGCCAATCCGGGTGCCCCGAGCCCCCCACCCCCACCCAGGCCCAGCACTGAGGGGGGAGCGTGGGGTCAGGCCAAGACGTGAGACTCACTTGTACAGGGGCTCTGGTAGGCAGGCGAAGGGCACCCCCTCCCTGAAGCTCCAACAGGCCAGCCCTTCCTCCTCAGGCCCCTCCAATCTGGCTGCCTCCAAGTGTTTTGCCATGCTGCCCCCCCTGCCCGTCCCCCCTTTGCTTCCCAAAGTGCCTCCAAGGCACCCAAAAGGAGTGAGGGAAGGGAAGCCCAGGTGCCGCCCTCCACTCTGGGTGGGCAAACAGCGGCTGGAGCAGAGGCGGATGAGTGCCAAGGAAGGATCTGATCTGATTTCTTGGCAACAGATTTTGGGAGTTCAGTTAATGTGGAGGAAATTGCTGCTTCTTTTCTGCTTCCTTCTGACTCAACCCCTCCTTTTTGTAAACTTCCGTCTTCTGAAATCAAATGTGTTTGTTTTGGAATCTGGAGACAACTTTCCATTGGCCCAAATCCTGAGCTGTATGCATTGCAGATGGGATGGGGATTGAGCGCTCCGCACGTGCTCAGCCCCTCACTGTTGGCCACAGCTTCTCTGTATACTTGTTCTCTGACAGGGACAGCGTGTCTCGTTTGCACGCCTGGCCCATTCCCAGCCAGGTGGTGGCTATAAGAGCTGCAGGGATGGACCCATTGGTGCGAGCAGGAGGTCACATCTGTGGCTCGATCGGGTTGGCTGTAAGCACGTTCTGGGCGGACACTGCTGCGCTGTCCCCTGCCGTGTCCTGGGGGCTGCCGCTACTGGCACTGATTTTGGCCTTCGGGGTTGCCACATGGTGGGCTTGCTGCTGGCCCTTGCAGCTTTGGCACAGCCTGGAGGCAATGGGCTACTTGGGCGATCCTGGTTGGAGCCGTGCGCAGGTTGCTTGGTGAGTGCACAAGAGCTGCCACACCAGCCAATTGCCCCCAGTCTACCCAATGTCTGGTTCTTCCTCCTGGACTCGGCCAACTTGGTCTGCAGAGAGGCGCACAGCGTGGCCGCGCTTGGTGAGTGAGAAGCAGGGCTTGCTCTATCAGAGAACGTGTGACATGGCGAGTTCCTCTCTGGGGAAGCCCAAGAGTTCAGGACATGTGCAGAGTGTGTTGCTTGTGCTGCCCAGCCTCTTTGGCAATGCACAAGCAGAAGACGGGGGAACGGAACAGGGAGGTCTTTCACGCACAGGGAACTTTGTCCAGTGTTCCTGGGCTACACTTAGTCCTCCTGTGTAGCAACTTTCCCCCCAGTTCAAGGATCAGCCTTGGGGCGTATAGCATCCTAATGAAAGTGTTGCTGAGTAGATTCTGAGTATATACTCCCAAATAGTATACTCCCATACCATACATGACTTTTTTGCCTTTTGGGCGGAGGAAATGTGTTTCTCAAGGCAAAGTCCAGTTGGGGAAGTGGATATGGCTTGCCTGCAATGGTAGATCTGGTTTTGGAGCCAAAGTGGATTGGGTGCATGGGTGTGTAAGAAACTAAGCTATTCAATTTTAGTCAAGGTGGAATAAAGGTTGCTCCTTCTAAGTAATGTGGTTTAGATTGAGTTGTGTGGAAATGGCGCTTCTGAGCTCAAAAAGCTTGAGTCAAAAAGCTTGACAGGTTTTATCAAATCGTTCCTCCACCCCCAGAAGGTGATGTAGGGCTAGTTGGCAGGTAGTAAAACCATGCCTGGGCTGCTGAGGAGTGGGCACAGTGGAGCATTCTCCCCACAGAAAAGATTGCTGTTACTCCAGTAAGCTTTTGTTTTTAAATGTATATTTCAAAAGCAGATTTCAAGTATGAAGTTTACATCAGAATATAAGAGAAGCCAATGTTGGATCAGGCCAGTGACCCATCCAGTCCAACACTCTGTCACACAGTGGCCAAAAATACCCAGTGCCATCAGGAGGTCCAGCAGTGGGGCCAGGACACTAGAAGCCCTCCCAATGTTGGCCTCCCCCAAGCTCCAAGAATACAGAGCATTACTTGTCCCAGACCAAGAGTTCCTATGTATACCTTGTGGCTAATAGCCACTGATGGACCTCTGCTCCATATGTTTATCCAATTCCCTCTTGAAACTGTCCATGCTTGTAACCACCACCACCTCCTGTGGCAGTGAATTCCGTGTTTTAATCACTCTTTGGGTGAAGAAGTACTTCCTTTTATCTGTTCTAACCTGACTGCTCAGCAATTTCATTGAGTGACGAGTTCTTGTATTGTGAGAAAGGGAGAAAAGTACTTCTTTATCCCATGCATAATCTTGTAAACCTCCATCATGTCACCCCTCAGTCGTCATTTCTCCAAGCTAAAGAGCCTCAAGCACTTTAACCTTTCTTCATAGGGAAAGCGTTCCAACCCTTTTATCTGGAACCCTAGTTTATAACTTTTATAACTTGTTTATAACCTTTTTCAAAGTGCACCTTTTAAAGCCAGAGGTTATGGAATCTTTTAAACCCCACTGCTCCCTGTACTTAAAAACTGAGGACTATGGCTTCCTTTATTGAGTCAATCTATCTCATGTTTGGTCTTCCTCTTTTCCTGCTCCCTCCAACTTTTCCTAGCATTATTTTTGTTAGTTACTCTGGAAAAGCCAGCATGGTGTAGTGAGCTGTGCGTTCTAATCTGGAGAATCAGGTTTGATTCCCCCACTGTGCTGCCCAGTTCCCCCTCCCCCCTTTTGGGTTTCACCATCATTCTGTCAAGTCTGGAAGGCCACCAGCTGAGCTGCTCAGAGAGGGTTCTCCTGCGTAAGGGTTAAGCCCTGCCGAAATGGGAGAAAGATACTGCCAGGCAAATGTGTGCGATCTGAACCGGCATGGGATTTGTGGCTGTGTGTGTTCAGGAGTAAGTGAGGGGTGTGGCCTAATATGCTAATGAGGTGCACTGTCGGGGGTGTGGCCTATTAGGCTAATGAGTTATTGCTGTTGGGTGTGGCCTATTATGCTAATGAGTTCCTGCTGGGCTTTTTCTACAAAAAGAGCCCTGCTTGTGATGTTTTGTTTATTTAACAGTCTTTGATAACTGACACCTCCCAAACCTTCTCCCTCCTGCCATTAAATGATGTCTACCTAAAATGGAAAGGTGGGGGAATAGTGCGAGTTGACAATGCAATTTAAAAAATAAAAGGATCACAGCAGAAACTAAAAATACAAAATGCTCTGAGTCTAGGAAAACATGACATGGCCGAGGATTGCAAACTTCCTCCTCTACCACCCTAGGTCTACTCAGAGTGGCAGTGGCTCTCCAGTGTAATGTCCCCCTTTGGCTGTGGGTTTCCAGGTTAATGTACTCATTCAGGCACCCATTCTCAGGTCCATTCAGCAGAGACAAGCTAACTCAAAACATCGTTTATTTACAAGAAGCCAACTCCAACAAGCAACAACTTCAGCTGGCATACAAACAGAAACTGAAACTACTTAAGCTCCATTCCATTGAAATATATTGCAGCACAGACAAAGGTGCAAAGAAAATGCAGAATGGATTTTCTATTAAGGTCTCTGGGCCCAGGTAGACTACTGTAGGACTGGAATGACAGCCATCAGAATGAAATTACGATCCCAAGGAGTAGCAGAAGTGTTCTGGGAATGGAATGAGGGCCCCCAGAGTGGAATTCCATTCCCAGAGTGAAATTCCATTCCCAGAATGCTGCTGCTATTCCAAGGGGCTGTCATTCTACTCTGCACCCTGTCATTCCAGTCCCAGAACACAGATTCTATTGCTAGGGACTGTCATTCCACTCTGGGGGCTGTCATTCCAGTCCCAAAGCACTGCTTTTTATTGCTACAAACAGTCCCAGAGTAGTCTATCTGGGCCCAGAAACCTTAATGGAAATCTATTCTGTGTTTTCTTTTTTTTAAAAAAAAATAGATTTTTATTGATTTTCCAAACATAAATAAACAGACAAAACAAAACATAAAGAAAGCTTAGTGACCTATACTACATCAGTTCAAGTTCCTCCCATATAGCCTGATTTTATAATAATTAATATACAATATTTTGGAACCTCAAATGGAAATAGTGCCTTTATAGATTCATTAGGAGATTAGCTAAACATCCAACCATTAATTTTCCTTTACTACTACAAAATCAAAAACTCTGCTACAGTTTTCCCAATTTATCCAACTGTTCTGACCCTTAATCAAATCGTTCCCTTTTCTATTCTTCTTTTCTATACAATTTACTGTAGATCACATGTACACACCTGTTTATATTCTAGCTTGATGCTTAATTATTACTAAATATGGGTATTATATTTTTTCTGTAGCTTGGTTCCACCTGTTAATCTATAGCTTCTGCCATCTATTTGACATATCACTGTACTTTCACAAGCATGAAAAAAGGGGAGAAAAGTATAGTCCAAACACAAAAGCAAAACTTAATATCTTATATCATATAATTTCCAGTCCTTTTTTTACAGCTTAACTAATACACAATTAACTACTAAAGTAATATTTTGTAACCCTAGACAACAGGTATTATATTTATCAACATTTCCTAGTAATCTATTCATCCTAATAATATTTTCCGTTTTTCTTTGTGGTTAAGTTTTTCCTGAAACTCATATCCTGTCTTTATTACTAATAAACCTAAGTTTTGAATATCTTTTTGTAAACTTAAATTCATTATTAGTCTCTCATTCCCACTATTACTCAATATCCTTACTCTGTCATCTGACTAGATTCATTTTCTTAACATCCTTCTAGTTATTTACCATTTAACCAACATTAAGCCATTCTATTTCAGTGCACTAATATTTTAACAAACCTTTCATAGTGGCACTATCCTTACTCTGTCATCTGACTAGATTCATTTTCTTAACATCCTTCTAGTTATTTACCATTTAACCAACATTAAGCCATTCTATTTCAGTGCACTAATATTTTAACAAACCTGTCATAATGGCATTATGTATATAAATCATTTCCGGTTGCAGCATGGTGTGCGCGGGGGACAGAGTTCCTCTCTCCCCGCACCAACTTTTTCATTTCGGTTGGGAGACCCCCCAGTCCTTCAGGTAGAAGGTTGGGAGCATGGGAATTTTAGCTGGTA
>NW_015183795.1:0-6974 GCF_001447785.1 Gekko japonicus
CTCTCCTGTGGTTTGCTTCTGAGAGGGGAGGAGAAGAAAAGCAAGCCAAGGTCAGGAACACAGCCGGTTTCTGCAGTGGGAAGAGGCACCATAGGAGACCCCTAACGGACAGGCACTTCGGCCTTTCACAAAGATCACAGTGAGCATAGGAAAGAGAAAAGTTCTTCAGGCCCAATTTACACATGAATCTCACTCAAACTTCTGCAGGGGTTATTTCAGCCATACAGGATGAAGTCCGTAGCAGAAGACCCAGAGAGTAGAAGAGGCTTCTTCAGTCCATTTGTTTCCCCACTAAAACACCCTCCACATGCTGACCCCCAAACTTCCCAACAGGGGACGAGATACAATGGTTGAGTAGAAAGACCACTGGGGAGAAAAGAGCTAAGAAGCCCGTTCTCCTCACTTGGTAGCCCTATTTAAACTTCAGCTTCCTTGGCTGCATTTTGGGCAAGAAAAAAAATCAACATGCCACTGAGTATCCCAAGTACTTTCTCCCCCCTAAGAATTAGCAAATGCTGAACACCCATTCGCTCAACTCAGGATTGGTGGGGTGTCTATTGGCATTTCCAGAAAGCATTTCTTTGGAGGTGGGACACCCTCATCTCTTTTCAGAGACTTCTCCTGGATTGCAATGTTGGTGCATGCACACAAACGGGGCCTGGATACAGATGTTCATCTGCTGAGGATTCACCCCACAGCAAAGAGTGCCTTGGGAATTTGATTCTGCCCCAAACAAAAAAAAACAGCAGAGAACAACAACAATTTCTAGACCTGGATGAACCACCAGGGGCAGACTGCCCCCCAGGTGGTCCTAAGTAATTACCTATGGGTACTGGAGGGCAGGGAGCCTCAGAGGCACCAAGAGTGTGCAGTTCCATGGCAACCCCAGCTCAGGTATAACTCTGCTTAGAATTGCAATCTTAAGTTCAGCTCTGGGGGCCTGATCTGCTGAATGCTGACCATCTGTGAAGGAATGCCCAAATTGGAAGGGGTGAGGCTCTCAAGTGGATTGATTTTTCTGCTATTGGGACTTTTTTATTATTAAGAAATTTTTATTCATTTTCAAACTAACAATGAACAACAACAAAACAATAACAAAGCCACATTGTGAAAAGTAGTAAGTTAAACCTTTACAGAACTTGATACATGGTTAAGCAGACCATCGTAACATTCAAGTATTAAGTCAAACTGCATCACAAAGAGTGTAATACATCATAAAATTTGCGTGGAACATTAAAAGAAGATGGGATGTCATTGCAGAATACATGTTCTAAAAATGGAAACCATTTTGTTTGGAAGTCTTGAAAATTATTAGGATTAGGAAAATATGATACCTTTTCCGAGATCTTGTCCATGGAATACTATTCCCATAATTTGGCATACCATTGTGAAAGGGCTAATGTGTTATTGCTTTCCCAAGTGTTAGCGATAATTGTCTTAGCAGCTGTTAAAAATATTGAGATAAGCTCTTGCCTTATTTTGGGGATTTTAGGGTTTTTCCAAAGGTCAAGCAAATAAACTTCTGGTGAAAGAGGTATATAGTACCCAGCAATGTTTCTGATAGTTTTAGAAATTTTATTCCAAAGCTTCTTTACAACAGAACAGTACCACCAGCAGGGGATGAAGGACCCATGTCCACCACAGGAACTCCAACAAAGCAGTGAGTAGGTTCTTGTAACATTATGCAGTTTTGATGTGGTAAGGTACCATCCGGTAAGCATTTTATAATTTTGCAATTGTATATCCAGGGATTTTGAAGTGATGGAAGGGGAGGACCATATTTCTTGCCAGCCATCGTCCATAAGAGCAGTACCACAGTCTGACTGCCATGAATTTTGATAACTAAGCATTTGATTGGCTTTTGATAAGATTAGGTCCAAGTATAGAACTGAGATGAGGTTCTTAAAAGTTCATCTACCAATTTTCAGTATTCTTTCAAAAAGAGTTAGTGGTCTAGAAAGATTTGAAGTGGTCAGTAAAGAGCTTATGAGATGTTTTACCTGATAATATTCAAACCAGGGAATAGAGCATTTGAATTTTTGTTCTAGGTAAGTTTTGGGAACTAAATCATTCCCTTGTAAAATATGACATCATCTTGTAATATTGTGTTGTCTCCATGCACCAAAAGCTGCCTCAGGGTGACCTGGTTTAAACCAGGATATTTGGACTTTGTTTCCCCCCCCCCAACACTGCTTCCAGAATCTCCTCACTTCCCAGCCAGGGTGACACTTACAAGCAGGTCTTGGCTTTCCTTCTCTACGTCTCCTTTAGATGCCACAATTCTTTCTCTCTCCTTCTTCAGAATCTCCAGACGGCTGCAGAACTGATCCTGGGGAAACAGGAGGGGGGGGGGCAACCCAATTTTTTTTCCATTTTAGGAGTTTATTATAAAACATACGAGAGGCAAAACTGCCATTAAGGGCAAAACTAGATATAACTGCCCCATGTCTGTAACAGGACCTTCAACAACACTTTCCAAATGCTAAACACAGCAATCTTTCTCATGGAAATGGTGCCCCACTTCAATGCAGAAATATTCCCAGGGGCCGCACTGCTTCCTCAGGGGAGACTGACTCCATGCTTTGCTCACTGTTCTACCCCTGCCACAGGAGGGAGGTTTTGCATTACAAAAATATTATACATAGTTAGTATATCACTATGTTGTCTTAACACTACAGAAATATACCATTTCAAAAAAAACCAGCAAAAAGCTCACTGGGGAGAGGGGGAGAATGGCTGGGGGGAGGATAAATGGCACTGGATTAGGGTGAGTGAGTGGAAATGCATCCTTTCTGGTCCACCCTTCCCCAAAACCTCTTTAATGAGCTTCCAAGAAAGAGCAGATCTAAGAAGGGAAAGCTCTGTGTGGAAGCAACCACAGCAGTGGGAAGGAGGGGTTTCCTTCCTTCCACAGGTCAGCATAAGGGCCACGGCCGTGATGGAGAGTCTGCTTGGCAAGCAGAAGGTCCTGAGTTCAAGGCGTGGCATTTCCTGTTGAAACTAATATGTAGTCGTCAATGTAAAAGACCTCTGCCTGAGTCCCTGGAGAGCCGATGCCAGTCAGAGTGGACCTAGACAGACCAAGGTGACTCAAAATAAGTCAGCTTTATGTGTAGCTCCCCCCTCTGCTGTCCTTCTGATTTAAACAGCTACCTCACAGCTGTTGTGTGTGATGGGGGTGGGGGACACACACAGAAACAGGTACCAAACCTGTGCACATTCTCCCCTCAGCCCCGAGGCAAACAATAACTCAAGGACAGCAAGTGAAATTGGGAAAGCAGCCTGTGTGTGTGTGTGGGGGGGTGTTAAAACTGGGAGTCAGGCGGCTGCCCCCTCCTAGCTTGGCCATGCGAGAGGCTGGCCGGATGTTAACACAGCCAGAGAGGAATTGAGTCCATCTCCCCGTATCACCCCATAGCCTCAGCAGGGGGGAAGGAGGCAGTGCCCAAGGGAGCCAGCAAAGAAACCAAGGAGAAGGGGAGGATCCATGGCTTTTCCTCACCCTCCTCCATACTGTTCCTACCTTGTACTCTTGGGAGGCCTCCTCAAGAGGAAGGGTCTCATGATCTCTGTGCTCCTTGGATCGATCGCAGACCACACAGATGAGGGCTTCATCGTCCTTGCAGAAGAGCTTCAGGGGCTCCTGGTGCTTCTGGCAAACTCTCCCTTTTCTGGCTGCCACAACTGCCTGATGCCCAAAACAAAAAAACACAGAACTATAGCTCTCCTTGAAATGACTGGAGACAATTAGTGCCTTGTTTAGTTAAAAATGTTATATATATATAGTAGTTCGGCAGTTCGAGACCCTACTGCCATGTGACAGAGTGAGCTCCCGTCTCTGGCCCCAGCTCCTGCCAGCCTAGCAGTTTGAAAGCAAGAAATTGCAAGTACATAAATAGGTACTGCTTTGGTGGGATGGTAACAGCATTCCCTGAGCCTCGGCATCTAGCAATGCCGGCCACATGCCCATGGAAAACTCTTTGGACAGCGCTGGCTCTTCAGCTTGGAAACAAAGATGAGCACCGCCCCCAAGATTTGGATTTGACTGGCTTTCGAGCAAGGGAAACCTGTACCTTTACATTATATATCTTTACCTTATAAAAAGCTGGATGTAACCAAGTGTATCCTATAGGTTTGCCCTCTGTTGGAGTTGGGGGGGGAGTTACTTTGTCTGTGTGAGCTGTAGAAGAGTACTGAAGAAGAAAGGAAGTTCTGAGCGGGGCCACATTACAGTTTTCGTAGGCCCTAGACCCTTTTTGTCTTCATGGGCCCTACCCCCTTCCTCCATTAAAAATATTTAAAATTATATTATACAACTACATTGGCATAAAGAGGAACATAATGCTGTCTGGATTATATTTGCCTGTATACCAACACAGTCAAAGTAGGTATTAGGGTTGTCAGACGCCCCAGGCATGGCTAAACCCTATTGCCCTGCTGCCGATCAGCTGGCCGGCATAGGGGGACTTACCCCTCAAATTACCCAAGACCGGCTGACATTGCTATAATGTATTTGTCATAGGTTTTTTTGCCCAAATACCAGAGTACAACTGCGCTGAGGCTAAGTGAGGCACCTATCTGACGTCATTCAGTTGGCGCCTCTGGCTGAGGCCATATTGGCCATACAGTTTACAGTCACTAAGCTTCTCACTATAGTACAAAATAATAGTGCATATATCAAAGGGTCCTCCATTTTGATTATTTTTATATAACTTTAAATCCTTCAACATTTTATTTTATTTTTTGTTGTAGGCAAAATTTTATAGATTTTCATGTGCCCTAAACATTTCATTTTTTCTGATGCAAGAAAAATATTACAACATTTTCTTTGATCCTAAAAGTTCAGTTTTCCTTTCCATTTGAAAAGAAATTGAAACATTTTTGTGGCCCACTAAAAGTATTGTGGGCCCAAGGCACTGTGCCTAACGGATATGTTGGCTCTGGTTCTGAGGGAAAAGAGGGAATTCTGAGGAGAAAAGGGAGCTGTAGGAGGGGTGCTGAAGAAAAAGAGAGTTCTGTGGGAAAGGAGGGAGAGGGAAGCCATGGGGTTCTGGGGCAGAGACCAGGGAAGCCTCAAGAGAGCTGCAGCTGTACCAAGAGCCCCAAGAGGAGCACCAGCCAGCACCACAGAGAGGTACCCAAGCCGCAGCAGACAGAGAGGGAGATACTCAGAGAAGGCCTCAGAGAGACAGGAAAACACTCTCATCGCCTCTTTGGTTCCCACTTTCAGTTACGAGGCCCACATTTGAGTTTGCTATGCGTGTGTCCATGGTATTTGATGGTGTGTTCATGGTGACCCAACGCAAAAACCTTGAGGATCCATGGGGATCCGTGCTTCAGAACCATGTTTTTGCAGCATGTTGTTGTCACGAAGCCGTGGATCCATGAATTCTGTGGAGTAAGTAGTGGCTATGGACATGATATGAGATTTAATGATATGTTTGGGTGTTCCAACAGAAAACCCCCAAGCATCCATGAGGATCCATGCTCCAGAACCATGTTTTGCCTTCATGGTGTTGCCACAAAGCCATGGATCCATGACTTTTTTTTTTCTTTTTCATCCCCCTGGGGGGAGGTTTTTGTTGGGTTTTTTTTTCAGACTACAAAACTACAACAGAAAATATAGTAAAGGGAACTACATCTAGGGAATAAAGAAAAAAGACCCACAACTAACTAAAAACCCAAGAGTAGGAGATCATACATCAGTTTAACACCATGCTATTTTCAAAAAGCTACTAATAATACAATGAATTTAGTCGGTTATGCTATATTAATTATCGTTTAACCATCTCTTTAACTGTTTAAAGAAATTCCCAGAGCATCCCCAAGTTATGTCAACATTTTTTCAGGCACAAATCAGAGTCCTTCAGCCCTTATTTATTCTTATCTTTTCTAATCCTCAGTTTATAAGGGCTTTTGGGGGCAGCCGCCCCGTTTTCAGAGGGGGAGTCCTCGTCCAAAGACCCTGAGCCCAACTTGCCATCAGATTTGCTTTCTTTTTCCTCCTCTTTGCCCTCTTCTGGTTCCCAAAGCTGTGTCCGCAGAAATTCATGTGCTTTAAAAACAGAGTCAATCTTTTCTTTTTTATCGTTAATCTTGAAAATGACGCCTTCTGGGGTTAACCACCTGTAACTGATGCCATTTGTTTGTAAGAAAAGGATTAATTCTCTATAGTTCTTTCTATTCTGTCTTATATCAAATGGAATATCTTTTAAAATCCTGATATTATTGCTCCCAATTTTCAAGGGTGTTCCCGAATTTGCTTTCAAAATAGCATCTCTCACATGTCCCTTCGAGAATCTGACCACTATGACCCATGACTTTTTTGGTGCAAGCTGTGCTCATGGACATACGTGATTTGATGGTGAGTTCATGGTGACCCAACGCAAAAACCATGAGGATCCATGCTTTGGAACCATGTTTTAGTAGCATGGTGTTGCCATGAAGCCGGGGACCCATGAATACTGTGGTATAAGTAGTGGCCATGGACATGGTATGGGATTTAATGATATCTTTGGGGTGTCCCAACCAATGTTCCCTCTGAGCTGCAGTGTCTTGTGAGCAAAAATTCTACTTTGTGAGCTCCTGGCATTAAAATTGTGAGCGAGCGATTTGGCTACTGCGTAAATCAGTTTGCTCTGGAGCCATCCTTCCTGAGCTAAGGCAGAAATGTGTGAGCCGGAGGCTAAAAAACTGTGAGCTAGCTCACACTAACTCAGCTTAGAGGGAACACTGGTCCCAACACAAAACCCCAAAGTATCCATGAGGATCCATGCTCCAGAACCACGTTTTGGCAGCATGGTGTCACCACGAACCAGTGGACATGTGATTTCTGTGGTGCATTCTGTGGCCATGGACAAGGTATGTAATTTAATGGTGATGTTGGGGTGACCCAACGCAAAAACACAGAGGATCTGTGCTTTGGGACCTAGTTTTTGCAGCACAGTGTTGCCACAAAGCCGTGGCACCATGAA